>NC_092227.1:82346511-82464011 GCF_036320965.1 Panulirus ornatus
AAGAAGGGATAGACCATGTCAGGGGTACAGCCAACTCAAACCTCATCAATACGAAGGGGAGGAGGAGAATATAGAGTGATAGTCATACAAATGAATAGCATTTGGGTTTAGAGTACCTCCGGAGTATTGTGTGTGTGTGTGTGTGTTTGTGTTTAGATCTCGTACATCAGCAAATTTCAAATCAGTGGAGACCAAGAATATCAATATTCTTCAGAAGAGAGTGGAAAAAACAAGGAAAAAGAGTTAAAAGGCTTTGGAATTGAATCAGTACAGTCAAGCTACTTAGTTTCGAATATGGATCAAAGTATTATGTGTGAGTTACAGGACAAGTAGTTTGACTTCACTGCATCATATAAAGTACGGAGATTCTTTTCTTACACGTTTAAGAGTTGGGAAAAATGCAAGATTTTGAATTTTCTTCGAGTTATAGACAAATGGTCCAGTTATTTGTCTTAACCCTAGAACACTGTCTTTGGGTGTGTTAGACCCGACGCTTCTCGAAGTTCGTTTGTTCTACTGGGTTCTCCTATGTATATAACTCAAGTAGGTCCCTCTAGCCTTCAGTTCTTGTTCAGACACCGCCGGGGGCGGGTGCGTCACTCTACTCCTGTTCTTTCTTTGTGCCTTGATGGTGTTTGGGTCCGATAGACCCATGGATGGTGATGGTGTGGGGGAATATAAAACCTGTATAATAATAAATGGCCTACAGATAGGGGAAGCCCTTCGTCTGCCACCAGTAATGCCAGTAGTTTGGAAAATGGATACGTCTAATATTATTTCCCTACGATGAATAGTTTATAGTAATATACTGATAAGGATAACTTGTCTAATATTATTTCCTTACGATGAATAGTTTATAGTATTATACCGATAAGGATGATAACTTTTTTCATTTCACTTTCAATTTTTTTTCACTGTTTTCCTTAATTTCATATCTTAAGGTAAAGTAAAGCTTAAAGTTCATGTATTTTTTCTTTTTTTTTTTTTTTTGTTTTCATAAATTGCAATTAGAACCATTTTTCTTTATTTTCCCACTAGAAGTGTTGACCCAAAGGTAGGGAAATGTTCCTTAACACGTGATGACAGTGTTCTAGAGTTAGGTTAGGTGATAAACTATAAGGAGTTCTTGCTCTTGTCCTCAGATGCTGGAGCATCGTCCATTTTCTGCCAGTCATACTTAGTAGAGGAAAGAATCGAAGAATTCTGCAGAGGCTCGATGGAGATTCGAATACCTTAGAGGTACAGATGAAGGGGCATATGATAAATCTTTACCCTTTATGTAGGCTGCAGAATACCTATAATGTATAAAGGGGAAGGAATCAGAGAGCTTCGAGTTATCCATGTGAAGATCCGAATGCCTTAAAGGTACAGACAGGAAAGAATTTAGGAAATCTGTGCAAAGGGATTCGAGTATGAATAGATATAGACGACATGACAATGAGTATGCTTCAGGCAATGATATGTGAAGAAATGAGGAGGTTATTCAGCTCAATACAAGAGTCGTGTCTCTAAGGAACTTATCGAAGTGAGCCTTTGGTGGTCCTGTGGAAGGCAGCGCAAAGAAAAATGTAAAAAGGACGTGACGTTGGGATCAAAAGTCTGGCAGTAAAATCTGCTCGGATTCGGTGAGAAAATAGGCGTCGGTGATGGAAGTCTGAGGATGAAGGCATGGTGATGGAAGCCTGAGGATGGAGGAAAGGTGAGGGAAGAATGAGGATGGAGGCATGGTGATGGAAGTCTGAGGATGGAGGCATGGTCCAGGAAGTCTTAAGGATGGCGAAGGAAATCAGGAGATGCAAGCAGGATGAAGGAAGTCAGGAGATGGAAGGAGGGTGAAGGAAGTCTGAAGATGGAACACAATGAAGGAAGTCTGAGGCTGAGAGACACACACACAAGCTTCAGGTTGAGGATTCGCATGATACTGAAGGTTCAGCTATGCCTGAAATTTCTTTCGTTTAACATAAGTCTTAACCCTTAGCCAAGACGACGCAAGTCTGGGGAGAAACAAGGCCAAGGCTTTTGAGGACCAGGATAACTTCATGGCCATGTCGGTGGTTGAGTTGGCTTCCATGGCGGTGGTGGAGGAAGGTACCAGCAGCAGCTACATGACCATACACTCGACGGGGAAGCTGGTGTCGGGGTCCACATCATTGCTGAACTCCTCCGGTGTGGGACATTCTGTGGACAAACGAGATACTGTTAGTCTAAGCTCTGCAGGTGTGAGAGGCCCAACCAGAGACCTTTCTAGTGTCCAGTGATTCTACTGGAAAGCTTTGAAGATAGAGACTGGATGAACAACGCGAGTGAAAAACAGTTGTTGGTGCTTATGTAATAATTGCTCTGAAAAGACCAACAGATTTATACCAGTTGTCTCTTTTCTATGTTCGTATGATTTTACTCTTCCAGGAATTGCTAAAAGTAGACTAATAAGTTTATTGTAGATTTTTCTCTTATATGTTCGTATTATTCTAGTCTTTCAGCGAAATGAGAAATGTTAAGAATTGATTCTTGAGTAACTTCAAGTAACGTACATCTAGTAATAGGATATCATTTCTGAAGTAACTCAACCATAGGTGTTGTCTTTTGATCACAAAAGCTCAAACACCCTGGCCAGAATCGAGTACAGCTTATGGCTTTGGTATATATCATATTTCATGAACTAATTTAACAACACGAAGTTCCTTAAGGTAAGAATTTCTCAAAACTACTTAGAAGTTAGGTCGCGTAGGTTAGGTTAAAGTGCTTTGCTTAGAATAAGTTAAAACTCTTTAAGTACTTTGGGAGCTACGTATATACAACAAGAATTACAGTGTTCTATAAAAAAAAAAAAGAAATGGCGCTTCCTTTAATGTTTCCTTAGAGAGAGAGAGAGAGAGAGAGAGAGAGAGAGAGAGAGAGAGAGAGAGAGAGAGAGAGAGAGAGAGAGAATGTATATTCGTGTTAGCTGTGTTTTTAGTTAAGCAATCCGAATGCGATGAGAAAGGATACAAATATATTTGAGCAAAAATATTACTGAAAATGACGATGGTAGGTCAAAGAGACATAAGAATAATTGAGGAAGCTAATCTATCGACAACACACATATGGAAGAAACATCAATGAACAGAGATAATAAAACGAGGAGTGATAAAGATCCAGGAAATAAAGATAGCAATAATGAGGGCAAACTGATCATCAATAAAGTGAGTGAGGTGTCGAGGGAATAATGTGGAAGAGAAATGAGTGGAGTGAGCAGGTGTCTCAGTGGTGGTGCTTCGTCCACAACACTCCACATCGGAGTCTCCACATAGATACTAGAGGTAATACTCACTTCTCCCTTGACCATGGAAAAAAATGAATGAATGACAGCTTAACAGATCTTGCTCTGGAGGTTAAAACGAAAATGGGAAACAGGTGATTTTCTCTTTCTGAATTTAAACGTGAAATATATTTATGAATATATATTGCAGTACGATTGGAGTATATATATATAACATACAATCCTCCAACAGCCAGGATCGAACCCGGGACCCCTGTGCAAGAGGCAGGAATATAACCACCAGGCTATGGGCCCATATCCTATCGGTTACATTCCCACCTCTTGCACAGGGGTCCCGGGTTCGATCCTGGCTGTTGGAGGATTGTATGTTTTATAAAGGTGCGTGTTTCTATGCGTGTGTGTATGTGTATATATATATATATATATATATATATATATATATATATATATATATATATATATATATATATATATATATATATATATTCCTATGAGTCCGCGGGGAAAATGAAACACGATAAGTTCCCAAGTGCACTTTCGTGCAAATGGCGTCCTAGCTTCGTCTCTTCGATGTATATCAACTGACTTATATTTCTCTCTTGTGTCTCCCCTGATGATGTGATTATTACACGAAAGTGCACTTGGGAACTTATCGTGTTTCATTTTCCCAGTGGACTCGCAGGAATATCTTGATCACGCCCAAAATTGTGATCCTTTCCAATATATATATATATATATATATATATATATATATATATATATATATATATATATATATATATATCATAGCAGGGATACGGGTGAAAGAAGTGATGAAGGAAGGAGGCAAGCGAGTTTTACTTCCTGTAAATTTCAACCATCTGTTTCTGACACCACCTCGCTCACGCACAGACACACAGAAAACACGAGGACATAGAACAGTGGAATATGAGGACACGCAACGCTACAAGTAAAGGCTTGCATCACTAGCACACGAGGGCATACAACACTGCAGTACAAGGGAGTACAACACTAGAACTCACAGTGGTACAAGGGGACACAACATTCCGGTTAGATGGTTCATCATACGAGAATACAAGGACATAACGTTAAGACCCCAAGGCCATACAACACTAGAACACAGGATCATACACCACTGGAACACAAGACCATACACCATTGGAACACAGGACCATACACCACTGGAACACAGGACAGGTAACATCAGTACACAAGACCATACACCACTTGAACACAAGACCATACACCATTGGAACACAGACAGATAACATCAGTACACAAGACCATACACCACTGGAACACAGGACAGGTAACATCAGTACACAAGACCATACACCACTGGAACACAGGACAGGTAACATCAGTACACAAGACCATACACCACTGGAACATAGGACCATACACCACTGGAACATAGGACCATACACCACTAGAACACAAGACAGGTAACATCAGTACACAAGACCATACACCACTGGAACACAGGATCATACACCACTAGAACACAAGACCATACATCACTGGAACACAGGACCATACACCACTGGAACACAGGACCATACACCACTGGAACACAGGACCATACACCACTGGAACACAAGACCATACACCACTGGAACACAAGACAGGTAACATCAGTACACAAGACCATACATCACTGGAACACAGGACCATACACCACTGGAACACAGGGCCATACACCACTGGAACACAGGGCCATACACCACTGGAACACATGACCATACACCACTGGAACACAAGACCATACACCACTAGAACACAGGACAGGTAACAACAGTACACAAGACCATACACCATTGGAACACAAGACCATACACCACTGGAACACAAGACAGGTAACATCAGTACACAAGACCATACATCACTGGAACACAGGACCATACACCACTGGAACACAGGGCCATACACCACTGGAACACAAGACCATACACCACTGGAACACAAGACCATACACCACTGGAACATAGGTAACATCAGTACACAAGACCATACACCACTGGAACATAGGTAACATCAGTACACAAGAAGCAGCAGCAGGAGACTTACTCTTGTGGCAGGTGTGGCCGTAATGACCAGTGTTGGCACAGAGGCACTGGTAGCCTGGGTCTCGCAAGGTCTGGGAGCACACGCCGCCGTTCTCGCACGGGCTACTCTCGCACGGATCTCGCAGCTGGCTCTGTCGAGGACACGTCTCGTCAATGTAAACTGTCTATGGAGAGTTCTCTCCATCTTATCTCTAATCAATAACTGTGTGGTTTAAGCTCTTCCATGGTGTGACATGAGTGGTATAAAGACACACACACACACACACACACACACACACACACACACACACACACACACACACACACGTTACAAATAAGAAGGATATGAAGAGCCATTTCCCAAGGAGTCGGAGGCAAGCTTTCCTGTAATAAGAACATCCTGAAGCCACAAAATGCTATAAGGTCATGGACTTTGTGAAACTCGAAGACCACAACCCATGATCTGTAGACAAGGATCACATTTGAGAGCATTATGACGGTCATATCACCTTTCATGACTAAATGCCTCCCTTCGGGCCAAGAGGAAAAAGACTGTCGAGTAACGGGAAGCGGAGGCAAAACACGAGGAATAACCCCAAGGCAAAGAAAGGCTTCAACTGCGAAGCTTTATTGACACAGTCCAATACCCGGCTGAGGGAATTCAATATCTGCCAAATCCTGAAGAAAAGAGGTTTGTAGATTTTGTCTTGACCAATTTCAGATACGCCTCCAGAATTGCATTTCACGTCTTCAATTTACATACCGGAGATCTGATCTTATTCCACTTGAAAACGTTATTTATTTGATGATGAGCCGATGCGAAGCAGGTTTGCCATCACTTGAAGAGCGAATCAAACAAGACTATTATATGATTTGCTTCTGGGGCAGCGAGAAGTCTTTCTGAAATATCATACAGTAAAGGAATTCTAAAGTAAACCAAGGCGAAATGGTTTTTATCTTTGTGAATACCTCTAGGAAGGTCCATACAATGTTGCTCATCTTAATCTCCATCTATGACAAAGCCACTGAGCTTTAAGAGATCTTAATTAAATCTATGCAAGGAAAATTAGGCTAGCCACTGGGACTAGCTAGGCTAAGCCTGTTATCAAATCACCCAGACAGCCTTGTGCTTATTCAAATCACGAACGTATAGCCATCATGACAGCAAAGAGAGGAAAGAGGAAATAATGAAAACGAGTCATGAAACAAAGACATGGGTTCTAATGTTTTGACAAGAGGGAGGAGAGTTGCTAAATAGAAGAAGAAGCTGGCTGATAATGGCACAAAGAGTATGGCTAATGTTCATGATAAGCTTGTGATAACCATATACCACCTCGAAATATGATAAAGAAATTAGAGGACACTGCTAGGGAATATGAGAACTAGAGGTGGACAAACTAAATCTAAATGAGGGAAACCTGACACCATTCTAAAGATATTAGAAGATGCTCCTGTCAAGGGTGCTCATGAAATGGAGGATGGAAGAGTAGAGAGGTACGATCCAGTGGTTGAGTCTCGAACTGAGGATTGTCATAGAGCAAGTGTAATCAAAGAGAGGAATTGACAGAGTCTAGGAACACTGTAGCAGGTGGGGTGAACAAAGTGCTGAAAAAAAAGCCGATGACGAGGCGTTTTATACAGACAGAGACAGGGTTATCAAGACAGCATGTGGAACTGTGGATGGGAGACTTAAGCGAGAGGGGATCGTTGGAGAGACAACTGGGTGACGATGGAAAAGGAAATATTTAGAAACGATTAAGAATAAATAGAAAGACATAACACGACCGCAGGAGGTAACAGAAGGTTGGGCCACGACACAGAGGGAGCGAAGTCGTGTAAAGTAAGGTTAATAAAGACAAGTCTGTATTATGATCTTTATGCTGGTGGTGGAATGTCGTCCAAATTGGGAGTAAAGGAAAGCTAAGAGAAATGGGACAGATGCAAGTCAAGATGTGATAAGAGGCGGGAGAATATGGCCTATCTAAACTTCACATAATGGGAAGAGAAACTGCAGGGAAGAACTGCATTGAGGTATTGGTAACTCATAACCATCCAGTGATTGCAATGAACCAGTATTATCATACGGAGAAAATAGTGAGGAAACAAGTTATATGACACAAGAAGCTGTAATCAACCCACTTCTTCGACGATATGCCTTAGCGTTATTGATGAAGGAAACATACATACATACATACATGCATTGATACTTAGTATTTTTGGTCGTTCAAAGAAAAAAAAAAACGACCTTGGGATCATGCACTCGCGAAAAGCCTTGTCAAGGCTTTCTCACCATCATTATGACCCCACAATCATGCACTCAGCAAGAGGTGAGGCAGGGGACTCGCCTCACCCTCATAGTGGCACTCACTCATCCCTCACACACCAGACAAGCTGAGGAGACTGACCTTGAGCGCCGTCTGGCACTGGTCGCGGGTGGAGTAGTGGAAGGTGGTGTCGCAGCCAAGACCGCAGACGCAGGCGCCCTCGTCAATTCGGCATCCTTGTACCAGCTGCTCCGGCTCGCACGCCCACACGCCTCCTGCAAGAACACGACCAAAACGTCATCCAGTTAATAGCTGAGGTATAGACCAGTGTACAGGAGCGAGGTCTCCTGAATGGTAGACGATGATGCCCTTGTCTGAGCACCCTAATGCCTTTCCAAAGTATATCCCGACCATGATAAGAATAAGGGCTGGGACACACACACACACACACACACACACACACACACACACACACACACACACCATAACCTCAGAATCCCCTTCAAATCAGCTTAAACCCTCACATGTTTCCCACGTTCTCCCCATACCCTCGGAATATACACATATTGGGGGAGATTATCATGCTGTTAATTTGCAGTGCGAACAATCCAGTATCACTGCATTGGACTATCACTGTTATACACACTTCTGCATCCTATTAGTGGGTTCGCATGGTCACTCACTGCATGGCTGATTCAGACATGCATTAAGCTCAATAACTGACTGGTGAACTATGCATAGAACTGGCCAGCTTCTGGAATGTTTTGAAACCAGTTAACAAGAGCGATCATTACTGAAAAATTGATGCGTGATAATGAGCTTGTAAATCATTTCCCGTAATGATCTCTGGTTTGTATAATGTGTATTACTGCCTCTTTTTTTTCATGCCTTTCGTTATAATAAGTACCACAGCACCAATAATCACACACTGTTGGCTATGGAAATAATTCGCAGACACTGGGGGACAGTATTTTTCTGTTTCTCCTCAGGGAAAACGAGGCAAGACTCCAGCGAACGCAAACTGCCTCTATAGAGAGTTTTGCTACACGTCTAAAACTGTTGGGTTTGATCAGCTATAGTGCCCTACTGAAGAAGGATGGGGTAGAGGGGGTGTAGGGTTATTTTGCCTTCGTAATAAAGGATTCAAGTCCACTTGCGTATACGTAAAAGGGAATCAGATACTGTCGCCGCACCTCGAGCATCAGGTACTAGTGACACCTCGAGAATCAGATACTTGACACCTTGACCGAGTCACTATTCCGAATGGGCATCACCTTGTAAGACCAGCGAACAGCCTTCTCAAGTAACAGTAACTGCTGCTGGCTGCTGCTGCAGTGAAATATATAATTTCCTGGAAAGACAAAGACACACTTGACCCCGAACTCTGCGTACAAGAATTTGATACTAATAAAAGAAAACCGGAATGCCGATGGAATTTGCATTTCATGATGATGCGAACGTAAAGCAGAATTCCAGGCCTGGAACAAAAGACCTGGAAATATCTTGAGAACAAATTTAGCGAAGGGAATTAGGAGTCATATTTGTAATCAACATACCATTACATTCTAAAAGGCATCTTTTTTTTTTTGCTTTTATTTAATTTGATGACTGTATGTAATAGGGGACTTATGGGGTACTTCGAAGTGCATACGACTTATCTTATTGCAGAATATGCACGAGGCTGTAAGAGCCGGTTGGGTAAATCAAGCCATCAGTTGGATTTGACGATCCTGAAGACCGAAGGATTTGGCGATCCTGAAGACCGAAGGATTTGACGATCTTGAAGACCGAAGGATATGATGCTCTTGAAGACCGAAGGATTTGGCGATCTTGAAGACCGAAGAGATGATGGTGGTGTTGGCTTTCAAATTATACCACTAGTGATAGAAGGCCTCCAACTCCATATAGTTTATAGAAGCCGATTTAACCCAAACATGTGAAGCGGATTTGGCGTAAATTCACTGGCGATGATGTCCAGTTTATTGGTGCCACAGCAGACTACCCCTAGATCGAATCTGTTTAGGAAATATCGCAACCAGTCGGAATGTTTAGCTAGTGAAAAGCATATTTTGACCATATACGTACCTACCAATCAACGAAAATTAGAAATTTCTCTATATAAAAAACCATGATAGAAATGATCAAGATACAAGAATGAGTCCTCTGAGGTTTTTGTACATACCTCTATACGACATCACTAAATAACTGTAGCGATAAGCGTCTTCAGTGCTATAACATATATCACACAGCAGTGCCTCAATGGGACGAGAGAATGGCCTGAGATACAAGAGCATTTTAGAGGATAATGATGAACTCGGCAGTTTGCATAAGTATCCAATTCCAGAGTCAATAGAAGTGGACAAATTCTTGGAAAGAGACCATAACCTTATGAGCATAAAGTTTTACGGCGACATCTTTTTTAAATAGTTTTGGAAAATTGGCGCCGCGTGACGAAGCCATCCTTGAAAAAATTTTCAGTGGTGTTCAGATCCCCTTTAACAGGATTCAGATCTCTGTTCGACGTGATCCAATCACTGTAACTGGTGTTTAGGTTTCTGTTGATGGTGTTCAAACCTCTTTCACTGGCTTCTTGATCTCCGTTAATGGAGTTCACACCTCTTTTACTGGTTTTTAGATCTCTTGTTCACACCTCTTTTGCTGGTTTCTCTATCTGTTTTAATGGTGTTGACACCTCTTTTACTGGGTTCTAGATCTCTGTTGATGATGGTCTGGCCTCTGTTACTAGTGTTCACAATCTCATATCAGTTTAGATTTCTTACTGGCGTACAGACTTCTGCTCCTGGCGTTTACATTTCTGTTAAAGGTATTCACATTTCTCCTGCGGTGTTCCCATCTCTGTTTCTCGGTGTTCAGGTACCTATTACTGGTTATCAGATCTCTCTTCATGATGTTCATATCCTTCTTCTAGATACAATACCTTTAGTCTGTGGCTAAGTGTGTAGAAGATGTTCTCGATGGCTGTGGTAAGGCTGTTCTCGTAGGAGTCTGTACGAGTTTGTGAGGGTTCGATGCCAGCTTGGGGAAGGGGTCATCTCACCTGGCAGGTGGTATAGTGATCATGGTATCAGTAACTATCCTTCGAGGTGCCGAGGAGTACCAAGCGGTGGTTTGAGACAGACGGTCGGGTTAGTGGGTTGATACAAGAAGGCCCGATCATACACTTGGATTCTCCTTTCTGCAATTTCTTCTAGTGTCTGCTGCTGCTGTTTAGAAGAGGAGGAGGAGGACGAGGCAAGATGGCATAAACTGGTTTTAGTTGCCGGGAGTTTAAGTATCCTGAGTTGGCGAGATACAGAGGTGATTGTGGGAGGATTTTAGGACGATGTTTATGTCTTCCTTCGAGATCACCTTGTGGTCCATTATGTATATAATATATATATATATATATATATATATATATATATATATATATATATATATATATATATATATATCTCACGAGTGAAAAACCCCTGGAGTAAGGTTGTATCACAGGGAGTACGATATCGTCAAAGACCTTCTCACCCCAAAGGAGTCTACATTTCCCTGCTACTGGATATAGCACACCCTTTGGCTGCAAAAGTCTCTAGAAAAAAAAAAAAAAGAGCTCCGGACAACATCAGAACCTTATCATAGACACTGGTGTTTGAGGATCTATGAATAAGTACTATAAGAATTCTCGCAGCTGACCCAAGTGATCTAGCACACGACACGAGTTGATCTCCTAAGATCGTACATTATATTGCTAATCTGACCACAACTATAGAATTAAGGCAGTTCCCTTCTGCCTTCGATCCCATTTGCCTTGGGAGAGTTCAAGGTTCCCACCGACCCCCCCAGAGCAGGACGTAGTGCACAGAGATTTGTGCTGACTACTTCAAAAAGATGATGATGAAGATGATGATGGTGTTTCATTCTTTGATGCAGTACCGCACGGCGACGGAGGAGGATCATCTCCTCGAGGATCTCTCTCTCTCTCTCTCTCTCTCTCTCTCTCTCTCTCTCTCTCTCTCTCTCTCTCTCTCTCTCTCTCTCTCCTCCGTAGCATTAGGAAAGGCATTTCCTCGAATTCGTGACATTTCATTACAATCCTTCTATTCACAGGCACCGTACACACACACACACACACACACACACACACACACACACACACACACACACAGAGAGAGAGAGAGAGAGAGAGAGAGAGAGAGAGAGAGAGAGAGACTCACCCTCCGCTTACGTCTTTTCGCTGACACATGTGCCATTCTCCGAGGTTCGAGATAAGACGTCTTCAGACAGACGCACTTCGGCCACAATCCGTCGGAGTGAGGCTTCTGTCATCCTGCTCCAGGCAGTCTTGAAAGGGCTTGATCTGAGGCAATAGAAGGAGTGAGGGCTCAGATGATGGTCTTCCTTGGCGTGTAAGTGGCGATGATATTCGAAGTCGCCACTACTTCGTTCAGGGTAATCTTCCTTGGGCGTGTAAGTGGCGATGATATTCGAAGTCGCCACTACTTCTTTAAGGGTGATCTTCCTCGGGGAAAGTGGCGATGATATTCGAATCCGCCACTACTTCTATAAGGGTAATCTTCCTCGAGGTGTAAGTGGTGGCGATATTCGAAGCTGCCGCCACTTCACCTCGTTGAAAGTCTTTTCTTAAAGACATGGCAGTATCGTGTGTTTCATTAGTATTCGGGTGATTAAAAATGGTCTGAACTTCGCATACAATCCATATATGATTCATTGAGGTTGGTCGATAAAATGGGTACTTGACGTAGCCTAGGGTGTGTGTGTGTGTGTGTGTGTGTGTGTGTGTGTGTTGTGAACCTAATCCTTTTAGGTCCATACCACCTAGAAGACTCATTTCCATTGTCCGCTGAGGGGCCTCGGATCTTTTCGATTCAAATTCTTCAGTCCCTCTTCTTCCTCCATCACATCCCACCATTCGTATTTGAATCATATGGTTCGATCTGTTTTATTCTCTCTTCTGTCCTTATCATGAATTGTTCATTCCCTTCAAGTGACTTCCATATGTGCCTTTACTTCTCGTATCTCCCTCATCCGAAGCCCCATACACCTGTTCGAATATGGTGTCATTTGCAATCTCCGTTTTCCGTATCCTCCTCTTTGTAATATATCGGGGAGACTAACTTATCCGATTCTTCTTACTAATCTGGATATAGAAAACGCGTCTCTATGATACACCTATGTCTTTCTACTCTTACCACACTGATCTATGATTTTCAGATCTCTTCCTCTATCACAAACAGCCTCGAAAAGACCCATTGGTCTGTTGCTTTCTTTGAATATCTTTGTATTTGTATTCCTTTTTAAGACCTTTAAGTCATAATCCTATCGAAGCCTATACATACATACCAACTCAACCCACTCCGAGTCCAAAAAACAGACCCAGCCACATAGGACGCCTTGTGACGTCGCTCGGCCCTAAACCTTCAGTTGCAAGGATACTGTGAGGGAACGTATGGATACTGTGAGGGAAGGTATGGATACTGTGAAGGAAGGTATGGATACTGTGAAGGAAGGTATGGATACTGTGAGGGAACGTATGGATACTGTGAGGGAAGGTATGGATACTGTGAGGGAGCGAAAAACTTAAGTCAACGGTCTGGTGAAAGACTTAAGTCACAGGTAAGGGGGAAAGACTTAAGTCACAGGTAAGGGGGAAAGACTTAAGTCAATGACCTGGCTCTACGTTATACACCCCTCCATAAACAAACTCGAGATCCCCTTTCCCCCCGACTCTGACTGGTGGCCAGTTGGATGGCAACATCCACACATCAACAACAGTCTCCACGACATGTGTGACGGGTGCGAAGAGGATGAACCTTTCCCCTTGTCTCGTTTTGAATGGTGTTGGATCCTCCACAAGTGTGATCAGATTCCATACGCGACCTCTTCATTATCCTCATCATGAGGTCACAGGCTGACCTCATCCGTCTCACTAATGACACTCTGTACGCGAACAATATCCCCTCCGCCAGGTATTGACCTGTGATATTCCTCTTCTAGATATTGACCTGTGATATTCCTCTTCTAGATTTTGCCCTGTGATATTCCTCTTCTAGATATTGCCCCGTGATATTCCTCTTCTAGATATTGACCTGTGATATTCCTCTTCTGGATATTGACCTGTGATATTCCTCTTCTAGATATTGACCTGTGATATTCCTCTTCTAGATATTGACCTGTGATATTCCTCTTCTAGATTTTGCTCCGTGATAATCCTCTTCTAGATATTGCCCTGTGATATTCCTCTTCTAGATATTGACCTGTGATATTCCTCTTCTAGATATTGACCTGTGATATTCCTCTTCTAGATCTTGCCCTGTGATATTCCTCTTCTAGATATTGCCCTGTGATATTCCTCTATTAGTTACGATATCTCTACTCCAATGGAAGTGTTTCCTTATCACTCAAAATATTCCTCTTCCAGCTATGATCTTCCTCCTTCAGCTGAGCTATCTATCCCTCCTCCAGCTATTATTTTCATCTTTCAGCTGAAATATTCATGTATTTCAATATTCCTCCCTTTTGCGAAATATCTGTGAAGACACTTTGAAGATCATTATTGGAAGGAAAAGTAATTTGCACTTAAAGAATACTAAGAGAATCGATTTATCTCAAAAGAGTTAATCAACTGTTCAAACAAGGGGGTCTATCTTTGCCTCGTACTTTCTTTCATAACTCCCTCTCTATATCACATTATCTCCTTTATTCTACGAGGCTGTATTCTATTCATTCTTAAGACTTTAAATGTATAAAACAAGTGGGGCAGAATACATCATGTACAGAGGAGTACCTTACATATAGGACGGTAATTAGGTGATCTAACCGACAATCGGGAGTGAGGGTGTCAGAGAAGACAGCTTAAAGAACAGGGGACACAGCAGAGATCCAGAAGAAAAGAAGGCAAAGCAGAGAGTCAAGCTGGTGACTGTGGCACAGCAGAGAGCCAAGTGGGTGGATGTGGTGAGGGTGGCACATCAGAGAGCCAAGTGGGTATAGGTGATGAGGGTGGCACATCAGAGAGCCATGTGGGTGGAGGTGGTGAGGGTGGCACATCAGAGAGCCATGTGGGTGGATGTGGTGAGGGTGGCACATCATAGAGCCAAGAGGGTGGAGGTGGTGAGGGTGGCACAGCATAGAGCCAAGTGGGTGGAGGTGGTGAGGGTGGCACAGCAGAGAGCCATGTGGGTGGAGGTGGTGAGGGTGGCACAGCATAGAGCCAAGTGGGTGGATGTGGTGAGGGTGGCACAGCATAGAGCCAAGTGGGTAGAGGTGGTGAGGGTGGCACATCATAGAGCCAAGTGGGTGGAGGTGGTGAGGGTGGCACATCAGAGAGCCATGTGGGTGGAGGTGGTGAGGGTGGCACATCAGAGAGCCAAGCTGGTGGACGTAATGTACCAAACTGATAGCAGAAAGTACAAAACAGTGACCATTAAAAACTTAATGTATAGCGATACACAGGTGCGAGTCTGTGGTAAAAAGCCCAGTAGACAGCGAGCGTGAAGTGCATCACAGAGCCACGAGCGGGTGTTGCAACAGACAGCAAACAGAGAGGATCATGCAACAAATAACCACGAGAGATGTTGCAGCAGACAATGAACAGAAAAAATCATGCAGCAAACAGCCACGAAAGATGTTGCAATACACACTCAAAGGAGAGGATCATGCAACAGACAACCACAAGAGGCGTTGCAACAAACAATCAACAAAGAACGTATGTACAACACACAGCTAACTGAGCAGGTAACTAACTCCTGGTGGTGTTCACATGTTCGTCGAACTCGCACCACAGTTGTCGAGGTGGGGGAAGGGACGTCAGCTGACCCCAGTAATTGGCACTAAACCTGGTCCCCGGCTTAAGATATATAGCACACACGGTACAAACCATGGTCGATACTAGCGGGTCAGAGAGAGAGAGAGGCGTCACCAACGAATCCTCCACTAGTTGTAGTGGTGGTGGACCTATAGTCTAGTAAAACCGTTGAGATCAATTTCTTATATGCTCCTGATACTGTGTGGAGAGAGGCGTCATGGACGAGTTCTCCACTAGTTGTTGTGGTGGTGGACCTTTAGTCTAGTAATACCGTTGGGATCAATTACTTACGTACCCCTCCGTAATGTCTTCCGAGACATATATCACTATCTTGCCACGACGATGTGCATGAAAGTGTAAAGTCATTTGGGAACAAAAACTTAGTCTTATGATGCGACCGAAAACTTGGGGACTCGTAGGAAGGCAAGAAGACTTTCCATGTTATATGTGGTGATCATTAATCAATACCTGGGGATTATTACCCACAATACCTGGTGATCATTAACTGCACCACAAGCCAAAACCTACCCTATTGATCATCACCCACAACACCGGGTGATCATCACCCACAACACCGGGTGATCATCACCCACAACACCTGGTGATCATCACCCACAACACCTGGTGATCATCACCCACAACACCTGGTGATCATTACCCACAACACCTGGTGATCATTACCCACAACACCTGGTGATCATCACCCACAACACCTGGTGATCATTACCCACAACACCTGGTGATCATCACCCACAACACCTGGTGATCATTACCCACAACACCTGGTGATCATTACCCACAACACCTGGTGATCATTACCCACAACACCTGGTGATCATCACCCACAACACCTGGTGATCATTACCCACAACACCTGGTGATCATCACCCACAACACCTGGTGATCATTACCCACAACACCTGGTGATCATCACCCACAACACCTGGTGATCATTACCCGCAGTGACACATGGTTATCATCATCCAATCGATCATTATCCACAACACCTGGAAACCACCACCCAAACGATCATTACCCACAACACCTGGTGACCACCACCCAAACCACCTAGTGATCAACAAACACACTTAGTAATCACCATCTGCAACACATAGTAATGATTACCCATAACACCGAGTGATTATTAATCACAACACCTGATAATCACACTTCCAACACGTGGCGATCACCACCCAAAACTCGTATTGATCAACACCCACAACACCTGATGATCAACACCCACAACACTTGATGATCAACACCCACAACACTTGATGATCAACACCCACAACACTTGATGATCAACACCCACAACACCTGATGATCAACACCCACAACACCTGATGATCAACACCCACAACACCTGATGATCAACACCCACAACACCTGATGATCAACACCCACAACACCTGATGATCAACACCCACAACACCTGATGATCAACACCCACAACACTTGATGATCAACACCCACAACACCTGATGATCAACACCCACAACACCTGATGATCAACACCCACAACACTTGATGATCAACACCCACAACACCTGATGATCAACACCCACAACACCTGATGATCAACACCCACAACACTTATGATCAACACCCACAACACCTGATGATCAACACCCACAACACCTGATGATCAACACCCACAACACTTGATGATCAACACCCACAACACCTGATGATCAACACCCACAACACCTGATGATCACACCCACAACACCTGATGATCAACACCCACAACACTTGATGATCAACACCCACAACACCTGATGATCAACACCCGCAACACCTGATGATCAACACCCGCAACACTTGATGATCAACACCCACAACACTTGATGATCAACACCCACAACACTTGATGATCAACACCCACAACACCTTATGATCACACCCACAACACCTGATGATCAACACCCACAACACCTGATGATCAACACCCACAACACTTGATGATCAACACCCACAACACTTGATGATCAACACCCACAACACCTGATGGTCACACCCACAACACCTGATGATCAACACCCACAACACTTGATGATCAACACCCGCAACACTTGATGATCAACACCCACAACACCTGATGATCAACACCCACAACACCTGATGATCAACACCCACAACACTTGATGATCAACACCCACAACACCTGATGATCAACACCCACAACACTTGATGATCAACACCCACAACACCTGATGATCAACACCCACAACACCTGATGATCAACACCCACAACACTTGATGGTCACACCCACAACACCTGATGATCAACACCCACAACACTTGATGATCAACACCCACAACACCTGATGATCAACACCCACAACACCTGATGGTCACACCCACAACACTTGATGGTCACACCAACAACACCTGGCAATCTATTGATTACACTCAGTACCCAGATGCAGGAATACACCTGTTGTGAGAACTCAATCTACAGAGCTGCGATCCTAGATTCCAAAATTACCATAGAATAATCACATCATTAGCAGACCATACTAGCACCCTCACTCACGGTATCTATAATTAGAAAAATAATTGGCTAATTACTTCCTTATCATTAGCCAGCCTTACTAGCACATCCCTCAATGACTATAATTAGAAAAATTAAAGTTTAATTACAACCTTATCATCAGTCCCAACGTGCACATCACTCACAATGACTATCATTAGAGAAAAGTATAACTCATTCCTTCGTATTCATCCCAGAACTTTATGGCAGTTCATATACCTTTATACTACTAACATTTCTCCCTTATACGTGTGTATTATATTGTATTGCTTTCAAACGAAGTAGTGAATTTCGAAATGAATCGAGGGTTTTCCCCCTCAAGGGTCGTTTCAAGTCATATATTAAGAAAGATGGGTTAGAATTCCTCTCGGCCTCGTTAACAAAGCGTCTCGTTTCTCTAATTTCATTTTCCTGGAATTCATACGTTCATCGCATCATCTCTTACTAACGGACGCAAATTATCTCCTCTTGGACACTATGCCATTCCTTATTTACATTAAGGGATACTAAAAAGAAAAGCTAGAGTGAAAGCGACTCGTCTATCAAATTCTCTGGTCCTGCCTCACTAGGAATCTACGTAGGAGTTAGCTGCTGGCTTCTGTATTTCCTTATGAAAATCAAACTTTTTCTTGAATTACCTTATTCATTTCTTTTATTGACAATTGTTATGTTTGACAATGAAGGGAATTTTTCTTATCTTTGGCGTCGAAAATATCGTTTCTACAGTTTTTTCCCCGAAATCTTTTCAAAGAGAATAAAACACTAAAATTGAAAATAATATCTCTTCTCTGTGAAGCCTAAACTAGAGGTATTCATCTTGTTCCTTCCACTTCTGACATGTCTATCCTCTTAGCCTCTCCTCACTCGTCCTCTCGAGAGGTCCAAACCATTTCAGCGTATCCTCATCAGCTCTCGCATACTTACTCCTCCTACCACACCTCTCTCTCACCCTCTCATTCTATAATCCTCTCTTACTCCTTACAGTATCTTCATGCATTTCATTTCAAACATATATATACCACCTTCAGTAAGTGTTTAATCTCAGCCCATGCCTCACATCTGTACAGAACCGTCAGGACTACTATACCATCAAACATACCCATCATTGCCCACACATTGACCTCTCTATGTCATTGCGTCCAGGACCTTAGCTCCTTCACTCACCCTATGGTTTACTTCAGCTCGTGAGCGTCCCTTCACTGCCACTCCACTACAAGTAATCTAAAAAGCTCTATATCCCTCAGGGTTCTCTCAGTGCAGACTCACATTCCAGCCAATCTGTCTCCCTCCGTTGTTAAAACTTAATCTCTTTTCTTATATTCACATTCATTTTCACCTCTCTTTTCATTCACTCTCGTATTCAGACACCAGCTACATTTTTCTCGCCAATCTGATGCCTTGTCCATTTTCCATCTACCTTACTCAGTCACAACTTTCCCCATACAACTTACAAGGTACGCTCAACAAAACAATGTCTCTAACTTGAAGATGCACTTTTTCCCCTTTACCTTTATACAGAGGTATTATACAAGCTTTCCGCCAATCCCCAGGCACCTCACCTTGAATCATACATATACCGAGTATCCTAACCAACCAATTGACAACATAAGTCACCTCCTTCCTCGAGAAATTCCTCCTGTATTACTTTCCAAAAGAAGCCAAGTGGGGCTTTTTCCCTCTAAGGCTCTGTCATCCGTTCTTGACGCTACCTCGCTCACGCGTGAAATGGCGAGCATACATTGATACACAAGCTTATATCAGAATGTAATGTTCACTGTCCAAACACATTCCCTTTCCTAAGTGTTTCGTCTTCCGGATCACACTTCCAACGTGCCGTTGTTGTCCAAAGGAACAGAATCGACACACACCCCGGACAATTGACCTCTTTTGGAACAAGTCCTGCTCGTGACCTCTCTCTCTCTCTCTCTCTCTCTCTCTCTCTCTCTCTCTCTCTCTCTCTCTCTCTCTCTGTGTGTGTGTGTGTGTGTGTGTGTGTGTGTGTGTGTGTTCGACGGATCTTCAAGAGCTTATCAGCCCTTAATCAAGCTGGTGATATACGCATGTGTCCAGAGGAGAGCAAATGCATATTTATGGTGGCTGGAGGATCGTGCATCCTGAAATATCGCCGCCCTTCGCTTAGCCCGAGTGCTTCAGCTCGTAGTTGCTTCTGTTCTTCGTCAAACTTGTCATTTTGTTGACAGCCTCTCTCTCTGTGTGTGACCTGCTGGATACATCACCCTCACGGGTAAGTAAGTGTCAGCCTTTACTAGACACATCACCCTCATGGGAAATTAAGTCTCTGCCTTTATCAAATATATGACCATCAAGGGTAATTGATAATCTGTCTTTATTATACCATCTTTTTTAATACGTCCACGATATCATTGATATGATCATCTAGGCCAGAGAATCATTCTTGAAGAACTACACTTGTCTTTAAAAAAAAAAAATGTGTGATATTTATCACGTAAGGCACCAAGTGTTTTTCTCTACCTCAATCACCATTTTTTTTTATGCTCTCTCTTATCGATATATGAAGGGCCTGGGGGCGATAAGATTACACACACACACACACACACACACACACACACACACACACACACACACCATCAAGAGACAGGGTTCTGTTAAGTCTTCTTACCCAGCGTGTCTCATTGAGGGAGCTGGCTGACGTCATTATGAATATGAGTGTCGTTGGCCAGAGGACTCGTTGTAAACCAAGATGGGTTCCTGGCCAGAGGGAGTTGTGGCCAGGGAGACCATTATGACTAGAGACCATCGTAGCTATGGGCCATTATGGTCAGAGACCATCGTGGCTATGGGCCATTATGGTCAGAGACCATCGTGGCCATGGACCGTTATGGTCAGAGACAATCGTGGCCATGGATAGACCATCGTGGCCATGGACCATTATGGTCAGAGACAATCGTGGCCATGGATAGACCATCGTGGCCATGGACCATTATGGTCAGAGACCATCGTGGCCATGGACCATTATGGCCAGAGACCATCGTGGCCATGGACCATTATGGTCAGAGACCATCGTGGCCATGGACCATTATGGGCAGAGACCGTCGTGACTATGGACCATTATGGCCAGAGACCATCGTGACCAGGGGACCGCTATTGCTAGACAAGGATGACCATAGACCATCGTAGCTGAGGACTATTGGGACCAGAGACCATCGTAGCCGAGGATCATAGAGACCAAGGACACTGAACCTACTGCAGGTTGATACTAGAATCACATAGAAGTAAACATAAGGAAATATTGAGAATACAGCCCCACTAGCGTAGAATACGGTGCGCTATACCTGTGAGTAAAGTCTGTGATCTATACGCACACGATACATTTTGAGTCACTCAACAAAAGAATACGAAACTAGCTACACAATCTAATGCCCCTCATACATTATAACTAGCGAAATCCAATACCCCTCATATATTCTAACTAGATTAATCCTCATACATTATAACTAGCGAAATCCAATATCCCTCATATATTCTAACTAGATTAATCCTCATACATTATAACTAGCGAAATCGAATATCCCTAATACATCCTAACTAAATCTAATACTCCTCATACATGATAACTAGCGAAGTCCAATATCACTCATACATCCTACTACCCCTCATATCCAAACTAACTAAATCCAATATGCCTCATATACCCACAGTAGCTAAATGGAATACCACTCTTACATCCTGACCAACTAAATGTCCCTTTCCCCCTTTGACCTCTCTCATGTCTTTGTATTGGACCGAGGTTTCGCAACATATCCTATCGTATTCTAAACTAACGGGTTATCGTTACCACACTAACAGGTAACGTGAATAACAAATGGACAGTGTGTGAGGAAAACGTCAAGTAACGGACGCCACTGGGATTCGACGCAAGGACCCTGATGCGAGTCATCCATCCAAAAGCCATCCGTCACCCAACCACACCACCAGAGTGTGTCTGGAAGCGATCGTGTTTTCCTCAAGAGGGAAGACGATTGCATTTTGTACAAGTCTTCCAGGGGAAAGTCTCGAGGTGCCTGGCTCGCTCAGGGATCGGGGAGGCGCACGCAGAGAGAGAGAGAGAGAGAGAGAGAGAGAGAGAGAGAGAGAGAGAGAGGAGAGAGAGAGAGAGAGAGAGAGGTATGGTTGACGAGCACTTACCCCATGGTGGCAACACGGCAGCCATCATCAGCAACAGGGAAGGTGTGACAACAACAACGAGTCTCATCTTCAGCAGCTGCCTCACAACCTGCAGGAGAAACACCATCATTAGTCTCCCAACTTCCTTCCTTCCTTCCTTCCTTCCTGCCTGCCTTCCTTCCTGCCTTCCTCCCTTCCTGCCTGCCTTCCTGCCTTCCTTCCTTCCTTCCTGCCTTCCTCCCTTCCTGCCTGCCTTCCTGCCTTCCTTCCTTCCTGCCTGCCTGCCTTCCTTCCTGCCTGCCTTCCTTCCTTCCTTATGCCTTACTGCAATCATGTCGAGGTTATAGAAAATGGGTTATAAACTTAGACTAATTGACTCGAAAAAAAAAAAATAATCAGGATAGACTATGTAGTCTACAACTTCCTTCCTTCCTTCCTTCCTTCCTTCCTTCCTTCTGCCTTATTGCACTCATCTCAAGGTTAAAGGAAGGAGTTAATGAGGTGATTTTTCTCCAAAGACAAGAAAGATTATCAGTTAAACTTGTACTCAGACATACCAAGACCTCTGTCTTCCATGGGTACCTATGGGACTCAAATTAGATATCTGTAATGAATTCATTTCATAGTCTTTTAACAATTTGACTTAAAAGAAAAAAAAAAAGGAAAATTAGAGTTAATAGTCGAAGAGGAAGGAGCTAGCCATATATAATTCAGGGAAAGAAATCATTATCATTCATACAGATAAAAGATAAGAAAAATCTCAGTTTTGAATTACCATTATGTTGTCTGTGTCAAACTGAAGTCATGGAATATGTTGAAGTGACTAATGCATCGTCACTGATGACAGACAGTTGAGAAATAAATAAATAAATGAATAAAGAACGGTTTATTGAATTAAGTCCAGCCATTCTGATGAAATTGTACTGTAGGGGAATTACATAACTACGAAGTCATAAGACAAGTTTATTACAATAAATCTTAGATCATGGAAATGTTGGATACTTCTACACTTTGGATAAGCACACGAGTGAAATCTGTCTACATAGTACAGGAAGTTTTACAGAACAAAATCTATGGGTAAATACATTATACATCTAGTAGTGATTAGTTGAACATTAAGTGATATAAAAGATGCATATTGGCTGAATTTCAGTACTAGACATACACTATGTGATTAATCGTGAACATTAAGATACCCTTCAGTGAAGGGCGTAAATGGGGAGGTGATAACAAGTAGTGGTGATGTGAGAAGGAGATGGAATGAGTATTTTGAAGGTTTGTTGAATGTGTCTGATGACAGAGTGGCAGATATAGGGTGTTTTGGTCGAGGTGGTGTGCAAAGTGAGAGGGTTAGGGAAAATGATTTGGTAAACAGAGAAGAGGTAGTAAAAGCTTTGCGGAAGATGAAAGCCGGCAAGGCAGCAGGTTTGGATGGTATTGCAGTGGAATTTATTAAAAAAGGGGGTGACTGTATTGTTGACTGGTTGGTAAGGTTATTTAATGTATGTATGACTCATGGTGAGGTGCCTGAGGATTGGCGGAATGCGTGCATAGTGCCATTGTACAAAGGCAAAGGGGATAAGAGTGAGTGCTCAAATTACAGAGGTATAAGTTTGTTGAGTATTCCTGGTAAATTATATGGGAGGGTATTGATTGAGAGGGTGAAGGCATGTACAGAGCATCAGATTGGGGAAGAGCAGTGCGGTTTCAGATGTGGTAGAGGATGTGTGGATCAGGTGTTTGCTTTGAAGAATGTATGTGAGAAATACTTAGAAAAGCAAATGGATTTGTATGTAGCATTTATGGATCTGGAGAAGGCATATGATAGAGTTGATAGAGATGCTCTGTGGAAGGTATTAAGAATATATGGTGTGGGAGGCAAGTTGTTAGAAGCAGTGAAAAGTTTTAATCGAGGATGTAAGGCATGTGTACGTGTAGGAAGAGAGGAAAGTGATTGGTTCTCAGTGAATGTAGGTTTGCGGCAGGGGTGTGTGATGTCTCCATGGTTGTTTAATTTGTTTATGGATGGGGTTGTTAGGGAGGTAAATGCAAGAGTCCTGGAAAGAGGGGCAAGTATGAAGTCTGTTGGGGATGAGAGAGCTTGGGAAGTGAGTCAGTTGTTGTTCGCTGATGATACAGCGCTGGTGGCTGATTCATGTGAGAAACTGCAGAAGCTGGTGACTGAGTTTGGTAAAGTGTGTGGAAGAAGAAAGTTAAGAGTAAATGTGAATAAGAGCAAGGTTATTAGGTACAGTAGGGTTGAGGGTCAAGTCAATTGGGAGGTGAGTTTGAATGGAGAAAAACTGGAGGAAGTGAAGTGTTTTAGATATCTGGGAGTGGATCTGTCAGCGGATGGAACCATGGAAGCGGAAGTGGATCATAGGGTGGGGGAGGGGGCGAAAATTTTGGGAGCCTTGAAAAATGTGTGGAAGTCGAGAACATTATCTCGGAAAGCAAAAATGGGTATGTTTGAAGGAATAGTGGTTCCAACAATGTTGTATGGTTGCGAGGCGTGGGCTATGGATAGAGTTGTGCGCAGGAGGATGGATGTGCTGGAAATGAGATGTTTGAGGACAATGTGTGGTGTGAGGTGGTTTGATCGAGTAAGTAACGTAAGGGTAAGAGAGATGTGTGGAAATAAAAAGAGCGTGGTTGAGAGAGCAGAAGAGGGTGTTTTGAAATGGTTTGGGCACATGGAGAGAATGAGTGAGGAAAGATTGACCAAGAGGATATATGTGTCGGAGGTGGAGGGAACGAGGAGAAGAGGGAGACCAAATTGGAGGTGGAAAGATGGAGTGAAAAAGATTTTGTGTGATCGGGGCCTGAACATGCAGGAGGGTGAAAGGAGGGCAAGGAATAGAGTGAATTGGAGCGATGTGGTATACAGGGGTTGACGTGCTGTCAGTGGATTGAATCAAGGCATGTGAAGCGTCTGGGGTAAACCATGGAAAGCTGTGTAGGTATGTATATTTGCGTGTGTGGACGTGTGTATGTACATGTGTATGGCGGGGGGGGGGGGTTGGGCCATTTCTTTCGTCTGTTTCCTTGCGCTACCTCGCAAACGCGGGAGACAGCGACAAAGTATAAAAAAAAAAAAAAAAAAAATTAAGATACCTAAATTTACATACTTGTTGAACTATAGTGATACTGTGTTGAGACATATATGTTGTCTAATGGTGAAGAATATGTGATGAGTGTTCTCAGGCTGGTTACGTTACATTAATATGGTACTTGACATACACGTAACTATGGCAGAACTAAGCTACCTGCTCGCTTAACTATGCACTTGGTCATGGGTTGTTTACGACATTCACAGTAGCAGGTGTTTGGACAATGCTTGTACCTGTACAACACTAGGTGGGTACAAGGTGGTTGTGGTGATGGACGTCAGTCAAGCGATCGCTCGCCCCTCTGACCCTCAAGCAACTATGTCAGAGGACCAGAGTATACATGAGGATCATGATGTTTTACACTGTAGCGGCCACAGTACCTACACACACACACACACACACACACACACACACACACACACACACACACACACAGGACCCTCAATAGACTCGCACCGAGTGGGTTACTGGTCCACGCGTTCGCTGGTCAAGGCATTTAATGTGTACGTATATATACCTTTCACGATCAAATTTTACTTGTGTGAAGATGGTGGGTCCGAGAGAGAGAGAGAGAGAGAGAGAGAGAGAGAGAGAGAGAGAGAGAGAGAGAGAGAGAGAGAGAGAGAGAGAGAGAGAGAGAATGTTCGGGTCAACATGTCGACTTGCAGACTGCACTGGAAAGCCACTAACACACATCCTACCCCCATCGAGGGTTGCCATATCTTGTAAAAAAAAAAATCCATAAGGTAAAGGGCTATTATTCTGATCATGATAATCCATACAAGACAGCTTACCAGAGGATACTGCAGCCTAAGTTTTCGTAACTTCCAGTGGCAGGGAAATGTTAACTCCTTGGGAATGAAAAGATGTTTGACGATACTGTACCCCCAATGATACTGCCTCGCCAAAGATAACTTGTCACTGTCTGTGTAACCTCATGCAGGGGGATATATATATATATATATATATATATATATATATATATATATATATATATATATATATATATATATATATATATATATAAAATGGTTTATATAAAATGGTTTGGTCACATGGAGAGAATGAGTGAGGAAATATTAACAAAGAGGATATATGTGTCAGAGGTGGAGGGAACGAGAAGAAGTGGGAGACCAAATTTGGAGGTGGAAGGATGGAGTGAAAAGGATTTTGAGCGATCGGGGCCTGAACATACAGGAGGGTGAAAGGCAACAGAAATGGATGAAGGCAACACGTATGAATATGTACATGGTTATATATGTATATGTCTGTGTATGTATATGTGTACGTTGAAATGTATAGCCATTATATGTGCGTGTGTGGGCGTTTATGTATATACATGTGTATGTGGGTGGGTTGGGTCATTCTTTCCTATGTTCCCTTGCGTTACCTCGCTAACGCGGAAAATAGCGACTGTCATATATATATATATATATATATATATATATATATATATATATATATATATATATATATATATCCCAAGCTATAAAATTCACTGATGAAATTCTGAACTGATGTGCGAGGGGAAAATTCTGAAGCAATATTGCCTTACTGGCGCGTGTAGTTCACATAACTCATCCATGAATTCACAACACTAAACAACTCGTATTTTCCAAGACGATACGAGTCTTCCAGCGAAGCCGTATCAAGATAGCTTCCTCCTTCGATACCGGTGTATAAAAAGCACATCTTGTCGACGCTATGATCATATATCAGTTAAGACACTGTCCTGGAGAGGTGATGTATCGTCACGTATGTCTGCGTATGCTTTCTTCGAAGCATTCGAGGATATCATACCTTTTTTTTTAATGAGAGGATAAAAGATGAGGAAAAAATAGCAAGGCTTTTATTTCCGTGGGGGACGTTTGATCAATTAGGAAGTTGATCAGCTGGCAAGCTGACCAGCTGGTGTGTCTTGTGGCAGGTTTGCTATCTAGGTGGTGTGGGGTAGATGGTTGTCCAGTTGGTAAAGGAGTGTGGCAGAATGAGCCAGCTGTGATGGAGGCTGGAACTGAATGAGCGAGTGTAGGTATGGGTAAGGTGACCATCTGGGCGAAGACAGAGCACTTCGACCGTTAGCCAGATGGTGATAAGAGTGACTAAATGGGCTTTCGTCCGTCTAAGAACCGAGACTGGCAACAAGGAGACTGAAAAAAAAAAAAAAAAATGAGGCTTCCGGGTTTCCAAAGGAAAGTCTTGAAGGAAACCATAGTAGTTCTTTAACCCATGGAGGAGCAGACTGAATTCAAGAATCACTGAACTCTCTTGAAGATATTTACGTTCCAGCGATGCTGGACTCTGACGGTAAAAGTTACCAGCGAACGATGAAGGAAGCTAGAAAACGAGTCGCCAGGAGGTGTCAGCGAGGTGAAGTGAAGACGTTCGCAAGTCGAGACACAAAGGAATGACAAGTGAGATCGAGTGTGTGTGGATCCTCTTTTAAGATATTGTTCTTTTTCTTTTGGGGTCTACTTGAAGATAGCTCGTCCTCCGGTTCTGAGGACGAGCTCTCTTGGTGGATAAAAACCTTCCTACCTCTCCCGGTAGATAACACTTCCTTCCTCTACCAGTAGATAACCCTTCCTACCTCTCTCAGTAGATAACCCCTTCCTACTTCTAGTAGATAACCCTTCCTACCTCTCCCAGTAGATTACCCTTCCTACCTCTCCCGGTAGATAACACTCCCTACCTCTCCCAGTAGATAACTCCTTCCTACTTCTAGTAGATAACCCTTCCTACCTCTCCCAGTAGATAACGCCTTCCTACTTCTAGTAGATAACTCTTCCTACCTCTCATGGTAGATAACTTCTACCTTCCCTAGTAGATAACCTTTCCTACTATTCCCAGTAGATAACCGTTCCTACCTCTCCCACAAGATAACCCTTTCCTCCTCTCCCGGTAGATAGCCTTTCCTACCTCTCGTAGTAGATAGCCCTTCCTACCTCTCTCGGTAGATAACCTCCTCAGCAGACATCCCTCTCCCAGTAGATAATCTCTTCCGGTAAATGGTCTCACTTAGCCGATAACTACGCCGGTAGATAAACTCTGACAGTAGATGAATTCTCGTAGTCGACATTCTTTTCTACTAGATTGCTTCTCCCAGTAGATAACCAAGTTTAGCACACACAACATTTCGCAGTAGACAAAGACCTCTCTCAGTCCATCAATCTTTCAATAGTAAACTACTCCCAGTAGATATTCTCCCCGAGTAGATAATCTCTCAGTAGATATCATCCCCGAGTAGATACCCTCCCAGTAGATATTCTCCCAGAGTAGACAGCTTCTCCCAGTAAATATTCTCGTAAGTAGATAACCTCTTCCAATGGATATTCTTCCCAAGTAGATTGTCTCTACAAGTAGATATTCTCTCCACGTAGATAAACTCTTCCAGTAGATATCATTCCCTAGTAGATATCCCCTCCTAGTACATATTCTTCCCAAGTAGATAACATTATCAAGTAAATACTCTCCCCAAAATAGATAACCGCTTCCAGTAGATATTCTCCCCCAAGTAGATAACTTCTCCCCAAAATAGATAACCGCTTCCAGTAGATATTCTCCCCCAAGTAGATAACTTCTCCCCAAATAGATAACCGCTTCCAGTAGATATTCTCCCCCAAGTAGATAACTTCTCCCCAAAATAGATAACCGCTTCCAGTAGATATTCTCCCCCCAAGTAGATAACTTCTCCCCAAATAGATAACCGCTTCCAGTAGATATTCTCCCCAAAGTAGATAACTTCTCCCCAAATAGATAACCGCTTCCAGTAGATATTCTCTGCCCCAAGTAGATAACTTCTCCCCAAAATAGATAACCGCTTCCAGTAGATATTCTCCCCCAAGTAGATAACTTCTCCCCAAATAAATAACCGCTTCCAGTAGATATTCTCCCCCCAAAGTAGATAACCTCCTCCCCCGTAGATAACCTCCCAAAGTAGACAGCTTCACCCAGATGACAGTCTCTTTCAAATGACAAGTCTACAAAGACCCATTAAACCCCTCCTGTGTATATATAAAGAGAGATACAGCATTGTATCAACCTTCATCATGCTGTCGAGATGTATACAAGGACAATGCAATGCAGTCCTCACCCTAATGCGATTCGCCAGAGGCTAAATCAATCAATTCTCTTCCATTACATAAACTGAAGTTGGGTTAATTATCTTTTAAAGGCCTTTGTCTCGATGGATAATTTAGACTTTGCTTATTTCAGAGGTCCGGGGACCAGTGATATATGAATCTAAGAGAAAAAAAAAAAAAAATATATATATATATATATATATATATATATATATATATTTTTTTTTTTTTTTCTTTTTTTTTTTTTTTTATACTTTGTCGCTGTCTCCCGCGTTTGCGAGGTAGCGCAAGGAAACAGACGAAAGAAATGGCCCCCCCCCCCATACACATGTACATACACACGTCCACACACGCAAATATACATACCTACACAGCTTTCCATGGTTTACCCCAGACGCTTCACATGCCTTGCTTCAATCCACTGACAGCACGTCAACCCCTGTATACCACATGACTCCAATTCACTCTATTTCTTGCCCTCCTTTCACCCTCCTGCATGTTCAGGCCCCGATCACACAAAATCTTTTTCACTCCATCTTTCCACCTCCAATTTGGTCTCCCTCTTCTCCTCGTTCCCTCCACCTCCGACACATATATCCTCTTGGTTAATCTCTCCTCACTCATTCTCTCCATGTGCCCAAACCATTTCAAAACACCCTCTTCTGCTCTCTCAACCACGCTCTTTTTATTTCCACACATCTCTCTTACCCTTACGTTACTTACTCGATCAAACCACCTCACACCACACATTGTCCTCAAACATCTCATTTCCAGCACATCCATCCTCCTGCGCACAACTCTATCCATAGCCCACGCCTCGCAACCATACAACATTGTTGGAACCACTATTCCCTCAAACATACCCATTTTTGCTTTCCGAGATAATGTTCTCGACTTCCACACATTTTTCAAGGCTCCCAAAATTTTCGCCCCCTCCCCCACCCTATGATCCACTTCCGCTTCCATGGTTCCATCCGCTGACAGATCCACTCCCAGATATCTAAAACACTTCACTGTGGCGAAGAGAATTATACCTGAGATTTATGATCAGTCATTCAAGGTCTTACTAATCAAATCGTAAAGAATGGAAAGCTTTATGAATGATTTTAATTCTTGTCCTTTGTATTCTAATGCTCTTCATATTGTCTTCTCTCCTTTTTTTTTCCACAGGATATTAACCGTGCTCCACATCTATCAGATTAATTCACGAGGCAGAAGAGTTTATATCATCTTTTCTTTTTTTTTTCGTGGCGAAAAAGAAAGAAATATGATGTATTTGCGTCATGATATATTTCTTCATCAAGGTACAACGCCCTTGCTAAGGTCAAAATGTCAGGTCACTCAGACGCAGAGAACCAGTTAGGTTAGAGTCAAGACTTGGTCTGTCTAAATAGACATACTGTTGCTGTATGATACGGTACGTTATTGTCTATTTCATATGTACGATGTCTAGATAGACATAGTGTGGTATGATACGGTACGTTATTGTCTATTTCATATGTAAGATGTCTAGATAGACATACTGTTGTGGTATAATACGGTACGTTATTGTCTATTTCATATATACGATGTCTAAATAGACATACTGTTGTGGTATGATACGGTACGTTGTTTATTTCATATATACAATGTCTAGATAGACATAGTGTTGCGGTATGATGCGGTGCGTTATTGTCTATCTCATATGTACGATGTCTAGATAGACATAGTGTTGCGGTATGATACCGTACGTTATTTCTTATTCCATGTGTACGATGATTAACCACCAGCTACGACTGGGCAGCCTTCTGAGCTGGTGATGAGAATACAAAGCAGTATCCAGACATCGCTGTATACATGGGTTATTCACGATTCCTACACTCTCAAACCATGGTAGTAGTAGTAGTAGTAGTAGTAGCAATTAATTAGAAAATAGTGAACGTGTGTCTGCTTCTGGGAATACGTTATATCAAAAATATTAGACTGTCATGAAATGCAAAGTAGCATCAAGTTAATCCAGGAATACTATGTAATGTAATCAGATCCGCTGAGTGATCTCCCTCCCTCCCTCTCCACCCACATCACATCATTCAATCGAAAAATTAACATCAAATTAGAAGTGTTATGGAATGTGAACTATGTCACGATAATGGGAGTTGAGAGGCGAGGAAATGAAACGGAAACTGCTAACGAGCGAATTGCTTGACAAATCCCAGCGTTAATCCTCTTTGTGTATAATTACCCTGGACGCGTTGCTCCCTGCGACCGACCCGTATTAATAGGATCTAAACCTATAACGTTAAAGAGAATTGACTTCTACAGTACATTAGAAACTATCCAGCATCGATTGCTTAATACCACTTAAATCTAATCCCATTTGTGGATGACTGAATTACAAAACATTGAAAAAAAAAGAGATAAAACCCGAAAAATTATTACAAACGAGTGAAACTTTTAAAATGTCTTTCAATTCTGTGTTTTTTATGGAGTGAATTCTCGGTTTCCCAACACCACACAGTGTGGCAAGAGCCAAGTTCACGTTTCCCTACAACTTTGAACATCGATGAGATGTCTACGAGTCGAACTGCAGCATCCTTGGGACCATACGTATCATATCTATTTATCATACTTTGTCGCTGTCTCCCGTGTTAGCGAGGTAGCGCAAGAAAACAGACGAAAGAATGGCCCATCCCACCGACATACACATACACACACACTCACTATATATATATATATATATATATATATATATATATATATATATATATATATATATATATATATATAAATATATATATATATATATGCTCCTGGAACCCCTTCTATTCTTATCAGGTTCCTATATACATATATGCTCGACGTTCATGATAACATCAATGCCCTTGGACGGTACGTCGCTATAAGAATGCACTCTTGCGACATTTTGTTGAAAAGGAAAATGATAAACTGTAGGACCGTCAAAAAGTCAGTTAAACACAATGTACCTAACAGTATTTTCTCGTCAGATACCCTCTCATCTCCCAGGGACAAGGGTGTGCTATACCACCTTACCTGAATAGAATATAATCCTCCTCATTCATGGAATTGGTTAACAGTTTCATATCTGTTCCAATACTGAACAAAAAGGGAAAAGGAAAAGAATATAATGCTGGATTCAATGATCCCCCTAGAGGTTCTGATCTCATTAAACTCTTGACTTTTGTTTTCCAGTGGCGTGACTCACGCATTATGAAGGAATAACAAAAAGGGGGGAATTAAATGTCATTATATCTCCGCAGTCCTACATCACCTCTTGGGGAGGAGAGAGAGAGAGAGAGAGAGAGAGAGAGAGAGAGAGAGAGAGAGAGAGAGAGAGAGAGAGAGAGAGAGAGAGCTAGTGTAGCGTTCTATTAATCGTACCCTGAGTTTACTCAGAATATTCGCGTTCCAAAGATTTTCTTAACGAATACTTGGGGAAACTTATTACTTTACTCTGGACACCAAGAGAAATCACCAGTCGCTAGAAATTACAAAAGGAAAAAAAAAAAAGAGGCCGAATAATCTGTCTTTGAAAACTGTTTGATTAATGTTAAGAGACGTTTCTAGTTTGATGATTAATTTTCAAGCCTCATTTTTTATATCCCTTTTTACGTATCAACAGCAAGATTATCTGTGGTACTTTTGACATCAAAACTTAGCACGAAGTACATCACATACTTTACATTGCGAGTGGCTTTTCCTTGAGGAGGAATTCACTTCATAGGTTTAGCAGAATATGAACGTACCGATCTAAACCTAATTTGACAATCCAGAAGTCGCTCCTAAATACACTTATGATACCTTAAAAGAAAACCTATCACATTGTAACCATAAGACGACATTTTCACAAAACACTTTGAAAATCTAAATCTAGATCATAAATATACATACATAGATACATATCAACTGAAACAGATAATTGAGATTGGTAGATTAGGGTAAAATGTAAGAAATGCACATAGCTTTATATAGTATCAAGTACATATCGACCACAGAAAGACATCTATGGATAATTTCGCAACACAAACGTACACGAATGATTACAGCATTTTCTTTTTCTATACTAGCTCTCTAACTGGTTACAAGACACTTGGAGTCTTCCACGTATGGAACACAGATATTCACCAGTTTATAATCAAGGTACATTGCTTAAAATCAGCGAGGAGACAAGCACCTGAAGGAAATAGAATTTGATTTGATATTCACTGCTGTGTTGGAGAAGCTGCAGCTGACTAAATGGAATGGGATGGCAAATTGATCTGCAGATTCGTCAAGGGATTTCAATTGTACATTACTTATGATATCTCATTACTCTATATGTGTATATACATATGTCATGGGTGTAAGGCTTGTTCGCGAGTAGGAAGAGAGGAGAGTGAATGGTTCCAAATGAAGGTTGGTCTGCGGAAGGGGTGCGTGACATCACCACGGTTTTTCAATGTGTTCCTTAACCAGTCGTGTATGAACGTCGATAGGTCACACTATCTTATTTCACTTTACCTCTCACAAATACCCAGATGTTGTCTCATCTGGATAATCAGGTTACAAAGATACATTCATTATGTGCTTTTGCAATTACTTTTGTCTAATGTTAAGTGATACTGTAGTGCCTTAACAATCATATGCCACAGAAACATTTATCAATACATTTACATTCTAATACATCTGTTAATTCTTAATCACGGTGATACTGTATTTTAGACTTGTAATATGTTAATAGATCATACAAGGAACGTTTTTGCCTTGGACGTAATGTGGCATATCCATTCGCCTTGGTTCTGTGCAGTTACATCCACATTCCAATATCAATTTGGTTAAGTGGTAATGGACCTCCAGGTGGAGCTTATGCCACACTCAGGTAATTACAGAGACAGACAGAACAGAGAGTTAGGTGATTTATACCAGAGCAGTTTGGAGGGTAAATATCATCTGTTGGGGCATAGATACATGATGGAACAAAGAGGCTTTATGATATAGAAAATATATATATATATATATATATATATATATATATATATATATATATATATATATATATATATATCGGGCTATATAAATTGCATAGGCTATGAGGAGGACATATAAATCGACTGGAATAGCAAACGATATCAAGATATATATAAACCAATTGGGATAAAAACCTTTATTAGACTATATAAATAGACTGGAATAGTAAACGATATCAAGCTATATAAACCAATTGGGATAAAAAAACGATATTAGGCCACAGAAATCGAAGGAAACAGCGTTTTCGTGTTATATGCCTCCTGTCATAAGATTCTGATTATGTGGACAACAAGTAAAGGAGCTGTTTACAAATTTTGCCTACGACCAAGCTCTTCAGTTTGTACAGCACCTTCACTAATATTAATGTTACAACTGTGAGGGAGAGCGATTTCTAGTCGATGTGAGCAGGAAACTGACAGACGCAGGCGACCAGCGTCCAAATGGTCGAGGGTTATAGGGATAACGTGATACGGGCGGGCCTAGCACAAAACACATGCTCCTCGCGGCCTCTCTTGGACCGTGAAGAATTAACGAAGATGCGTCACATCCAGGGTAACGGCGACCGCGCGAACACTAACTTCGACGCTATTCTGAGGAAACGTCTACAACGGTACATGTCATCGCCTCCATCGGAGCAGTAAAAAGAACTTGAATGTCTACCATCGCAACACATTCACTCCAGCATACAAGCAAGGTGGAAAAGCAGTCAAGGCTATCGTGGCAAAAATATCCCATCTTAATCTCCTGTTGAGGCTATTGCAGTCTATGCTAGGATGGTATGAAAGTAGATCCATAGTTAAATCAGGAATGTATAAAAATCAGGCCAAATTATGCGAGAGTCATCCATAGTTACACGAGGATTGTAAAAAAATAATTCAGTTATAAATTCCTTGTTGTTTAACAGTTTTATCTCATTTTACAATTGACAAAAAAAAAAGCTGAGAGTTGTCATGCATTGCAAAAGCCTCAAATCATCTTATCCTCATCATGGATAACAACACCAATGCTCTTCGGGACATCCAGGTCAAGGCCAATGTGGTTTCCCAATCTCGCTATGGATGACTGGGAAATGCGCAACAGAAAATGTCTGCTGTATTGGTCAGGCTGGATGTACGTACCCTGGGGTCGACGCATCATCAATCATGTTATACAAGGGGCGTCTAAACAAACATGGTATAACCCTCATAGCTTATGATATGAAGAGAGAAACACCTGTATCATAGCATCAAGCACGGATAAACGACGTCTCCTTGTTCTGCAAGCTGTCCATATATATACGTGATAGAACCCCACCCATACAATCTAACACAATGGCCACAATCCCCCCTATTTGATGGTCGACCAATTCGACGGCGAGGAAAACACGCCTAATCAACGTTAGCTGCAGCACCGAACTCTTCTCATATAAATCCCAGGAGATCCGGGAGGATTAGGCTAATGAGCGAGGTCACACCACATGACCATGGAACGGGCTGACATCTAGCTGTGTCACTCCATGTCTTTCCCCATGTTTCTTCTCCCTCCTACCCCCAACCAATTCCCCTATACCTGACCGGTCTTATGTACTATCTCTCAGAATTGGCCTTTAGTTCTAGCTCTGCCTTCCTACGATGGAGATTGTAAATTTGTATAACCATGTACATATTCATACTTGCTTGGCTTCCTCTATTCCAGGCACTACCCCGACCCCACAGGAAACAGCATCGCTACCCCCTGCTTTAGTGAGGTAGCGCCAGGAAAACAAAAAAAAGAGGCCACATTCGTTCCCACTCAGTATCAAGCTGTCATTGTGTAATGCACCGAAACCACAGACCTTTCCATGGTTTACCCCAGACGTTTTACATGCCCTGGTTCAGTCCATATCAGTTTCTATAAACGCTTTTCAATAACACTTCCTTTATTTGATAAGAATGAACACCCGATGTTACCAAGAATCATTCATTTCCAGCTAACTAGAAAACGTTTCCAGAGAACTGATCACGTCAAGTCCTCACCAACTGGAAGTCCCGAGGAGGGACTCTCGTCCGGGTAGAAACGTTTGGTCCATCTGAAACATCTTCACAGTTTACCAAATTTATGAGGTCGTTCGTCTCTGTGGAGAGTCTTGGTGCCAAGAGGAGGGTACGGAATGCTATTAAAGGAGAATTTCCTCCAGAAACATTATACTGTGTAACAAAGTTTTACTTTCTTTTTGTTCCTGAAAAGTGTTATTTTTCGATTTTCGTCTTAAAAAAATAGAAAATGGCTTTGCTTTTGTGATTAGGACAGTGATATTTTGAAATTTACCCATTTTTCTGAAGGTTCTAGATAGATTCAGTGCAGATTGGGTGATATAGAATGTTCTAGATGTTTCCAGTGATATAAATAGTAGTCAAAGGTGGAGAAAGACGTTTTAGATCCAGATTACAATTTCAGGGTTGCAATTGAGGAGAGTAACCCATACAAACCCAATCAAAAATGACCTCAACGACTTCATCAGAGATCTTGGGGTCTCACAAAGTCCAATGCCGAGCTTATGACGTCTAGGCTCAAGCAGTGGAACTTGTTTTGGAGGAAAGTGCGCAAATAGCAGATCAGAGGAAGCGTCACCTAGGTTTTTCCAGCTTCTTCATGCGTCAAGATGGTCTCTGCTTCTGCCACAATGTAACCCGTCTGTTTGAGGCAATCGGAATCGCCTATTACCCGAACGAGTGACGCCTCTTTATTGACATCTCATCCAGGAGCCTGAGTCAAAGCCTGGCAGCTCCACAACGGGAATAAGTACCAGTCTCTTCCCCCCCCTGGCTCACTCGCTGCACCTCAAAGAAGAATCCACCAGTGTCAAGACCTTGCTAGACGCCTTGCAGTATGTTGAATACAGCTGGGAGTTCATCGGAGACTTCAAAATGTTGGTCTTCCTGATGGGTCTCCAAGGCGATTATACCAAGTTTTCCTGCTCTCTTTGCCTTTGGACAGCAAAGGACACCGTGGCTCACTACCACAGGCAGGACTGGCCACAGCGGACCGAATTCTCTGTGTGGATGATCGAAGTCAAGTGGAAGCCACTGGTGGACTCCCGAAAGGTGTTGATGCCACCAGTGGACATAAAATTTTGGCCTTATTATGAAGCAATCTGTCACTGCTCTAGATAAGAAGTCTGCAGCCTTCAAGTGCCCTCAAGACTTCTTCCCTTTAGCTGTCTGAGGCAAAGGTTAAAGCCAATGTCTTCGTCAGACCACAGATAAAGAAGATCCTGGAGTCCAAGGAATTCCCCAAGCAGCTCATTAGGAAGCAACTTGGTGTAGCTTTGTCGCAATGGTTCTGGGTGTTTCCTGGGCGGAAAACTGTGGAACTGGTTGAGACTACGGTTAAGAACGACGGCAAAATGGGTTGCAGGATGTCCCTCGAAGTCCACATCCTTGACGCTCATCTTGATGAGAGAGAGAACATGGGAGCGTCTTCGGAGGAGCAAGGCGAGCGCTTCCACCAAGATATATTGGAGTTTGAACGCCGCCACCAAGGAACATATAAGAACAACATGGGAGATCATATTTGGGGTCTGATTCGTGAAAGAAATTTACAGTACAATCTTAAATCTCGAAAAAAAAAAACTTTACTCGCTTTTGAATCTTTTGTGATCACTTTTGTTTAACATTCGTGTAAATACATGTTAGATTTGATTCATATGTTGTCGTTTTTCTGACTTTATGTGAATAAAAATGTGCAACTTCGCCCGTTGTCCAAGTGGAAATAGGTTAAATTTCAAAATATTACTGTCCTGGTCACAGAAACAAAGTTTGAAGGGAATAATAACTATTTTCTCTACTTTTTACGCATACGCAACTCGGAAATAACACTTGCTACCCAGAAAAAGATTTTTGTGACAGTGTTATTCACGATACACTAATCATTACCCTCAAGTTATGATACCGTATTGTTCTATGATAGTTTTTACTGAAGGTATAATTTATTTAGAAGGCAAAAAGGGGAGAGAACTTTTTATAACAGTAAGTTATAAACATTCTTAACCTCAATTTAAAACCATGATATCGTAAACCGGTTGGTGAAGAATCGAAGGTGTATATCTATAACTTCCCGAACTTCATTCGAAGAAAAAAGAATTAGATATTCTAAAGCTTCCTTGTAAGTTTTGAACATGTATGCACAACCCTCTTCACACTGCCATTGAGATCATCATTCAGGAAATACCACTAACCCCCGCTCTGGTTCCTCAACGATCTATCCTTACAAGTAATCAAAGCTATCACAACTGTGAGGCTACATCCATCTAAAAAAGTTACCCAAAGAACACACACACACACACACACACACACGTGGACACGAATACTTTGTGGAGACAATTCCCAACCCCAAAATGCTATAACGAATTAAACAAATAAGAGATGAAATGGTAGATTATATCGTTAACTTCAATAATTTCAATTATAGTCTTCGGCCATATAACTAAAGGAGAAAAATACTATATAGCCCACCGTACAGGCAAGCTATGAGGCGATATATATCAGTAGAATGAGACACAGACCATCTCGCAAACATGTCGAGTTCGCACGGCGCGTCCCGACACAGCTGGGAGGAGACACTGCGCGCGCATGTCGCTCGCCCCACACACACACAGACACAGCACACTCACTCCCTCTCTCTCTTTGGGCATCGTCGGCCGCTTGTTTGCCCGTGAAAGCGCCATTTGCAACACGAGTGAATTCATAAGTCTGACCTCATCTCGTGCTCTTGTGTCGTCTCGCCATTCCTCAACTTTTTGAAGGAGAGAAATACTTTCGCGAGTGACGAGAATCTATAAATATATGGCAACTTTAGGGGATTGGATTATGAAATTGAGGCTTGTAAGCCAAGCACTGGAGCATACAGCTAAACATGTGTTGGTGTGAGAGCTCAAGCTTGACCCTTGCAGCTTGGTTACGCCAACGTACCAGGGAAGGGAAGGCAGCTTACGGGGATATGCGCTCAACTCGCGTTCGAAACGAGTAATATTAACCTCTCGCGCTCGAGTCTACGAATTGATCAATATCGTTAATGTCTTCCACCTATATTTCTCCTTTACGGTCTTAAGAGCGATTATTGAGACGATTTATGTTGTTCGTCTTTAGCTTTAAGCTTGATGTACGTATACCAAATAGCTGAAGCTAAAGCTTTGCCATCTGAAGTTGCTAACGGTGGCGATATGCAAGGACTCCACCCACCTCTAGCACTCTTCACAGTCTCCCACTGTTCACAACTTGAAGGAGGGAAGTATACTTCGAGTCAATGATTGTTTTGCTTTGAAGGGAATCCATTATATCAGAATAGAAAGTCTTCTTCTTTCTTCATTGTAGTGTGAGTGTGGCAGATGGGGGAGGAGGTTGGAATACAGCCTATTCCTTGCCTACGATAGTGCTACAGAGAGAGAGAGAGAGAGAGAGAGAGAGAGAGAGAGAGAGAGAGAGAGAGAGAGAGAGAGAGAGATTAGAATATAACCAATTCCTGTGTCTACTGCAGTGTGGCAGATAGACAAGATTATAATACAACCTATTCCTTAACTACTGTAGAGTGTGGCAGATAGGGGGGTAGTTAGACTGTAACCCATTCCTTATCTACTGCAGTGAGGTACATAAGAAGAGGTTAGAATATGACCAATTTCTTATCTACTGCAATGTGGCAGATAAGAGGTTAGAATATACCCAATTTCTTATCTACTGTAGTGCGGTAGATAAGAAGAGGTTAGAATATACCCAATTTCTTATCTACTGTAGTGTGGCAGATAAGAAGAGGTTAGAATATACCCTATTAGAATATAACCAATGCCTTTATCTACTGCAGTGTGGCAGATAAAGATTATAATACAACCTATTCCTTAACTACTGTAGAGTGTGGCAGATAGGGGGGTAGTTAGACTGTAACCCATTCCTTATCTACTGCAGTGAGGTAGATAAGAAGAGGTTAGAATATACCCGATTTCTTATCTACTGTAGTGCGGTAGATAAGAAGAGGTTAGAATATAACCAATTTCTTATCTACTGTAGTGCGGTAGATAAGAAGAGGTTAGAATATACCCAATTTCTTATCTACTGTACTGCGGCAGATAGCGGAGGGATATCTGTCCATAAGTATGCGCTTGCTTGTGGCGGACGCGAGGCAATGAGAGCCCACAGGACGCATGGTTCATAATACGGTCTCCGATATTGCTTATCGTATATCATCTTTGATCCGCCATTCGCGGTGTTTATCCACTCCGTCGACGTATCTGTGATGGTAGTTTGAAGCCTCGTCCTCCGGTTGGCTTGTTCATACAGTGGGTCTGATTGGTTGTTTGAGTGGTATGAGTGCTTATGCTGGATGAGAGTGGCGCACGTAGTCTAATGATCATAATGATATCATTATTATATGTATGATTGAAATGTTTATCTACAATTACCCCAGAACCTCTCTCTCTCTCTCTCTCTCTCTTCTCTCTCTCTCTCTCTCTCTCTGAGAAAGTCCTGGTGTTACCCAGGACATCTTTCGAAAGGCTCCTTTCATCCCACTGTTGCTCTACTGTCAGTAGCACAGAAGTGTAGACTCCTTTGGAGAGAGAGAGAGAGAGAGAGAGAGAGAGAGAGAGAGAGAGAGAGAAGAGAGAGAGAGAGAGGCTCTTTGACGAGACTATGCACCTAATGATACACGCTCGCTGAAGGCGATTGTTGCTCGAGGTGGAAACCACCACATGTAGGATGAGTCTGATTAGATTCATACGACGGAAGGCCAGTTGGCCCATGTCCTGGTTGTCTGTGAACTCTTTAACTTATTCATTTCCTCGTGTAAGTGGATGAGGAAAGGGTAAGACAGTAAAAAGGGGCTCACCACTCCCTCCAGTAATAGCATCCAGCAGGGAAAAAGAATGGACGAAAACCCAGCGCATTGGTGAAGTAAGCTAGGATGGTATTTAGCAAGATAGAACGAAACGGAAATACGTATAGGAAATCTTATCAAACACTCCATTCTCTTATCGCACTAATGAATTATTAGGATCTGGAATGAGAAAATGAAGATCGTATGTGGGTATATGCGTGTACAGATACGTTTCCCTGATTTCATTCAGTATATAACTGCTGAAAAATCTTTTTATCCGGTTTTGTATAACACTTATGGTCTTTGCATTCACAGAGTGTGACTGTAGATTATTCCAGTGTTCAACCCATCTAATTTTTAGAGAAACATTTTCCCCCACTTCAGGATTACATATTTGAGCTGTGAATTCCATTCTATTTTTCTTAACTACATTTTGTTGCAGTTCAAAAAGACTATTGTGGGTTACATGGTCAAATTCATCAAAAATTGGAAAACATTCAACAGGTCGCCGGGATATTTACGGTTCTTAAGTAAAAGATGTCTAACTTTAGCCTCTCTTCATATGCCAGGGTTTACAGAGATGGAATCAGTTTCGTCACCCGTCTTTGTACTTGTTCTATCATTTCCCTGATCACTCTTGTAGTCTGGGGATCAGAAATGACTACATATTCAAGATGAGGTCCACTAGAGCGTTAAAGAGGGTGAGAATCGTTTCTGGCGTTTTGAACTGATATTCCTAGCACTGAAACATAGCATCTAATATCATTTCTTACTAATTGATGCTAGTTTATATACTTGAGACTGTGAATAATGACTCAAAAAATCCATCCCTTCTATTTACTTTAGTTAGTGGATTACCAAATTTATGACAAGTGTTTCGTATTCTCTTCTCCAAAGTGCATAACTTAAAATTAATCCACATCGTATTTCATCTGACATTCGTGCGCTAGTTTGTTAAGATATCTTTTAATTATTTCACACTCCCGCCCATCTACAGCTCTCCCTTGTAATTCTACATCATCCGCAACTTGGACATCTTAGATACGATACCCAAATCTAGGTTATTAATGTACACCATAAGAAAGAACATGGCTAATAATCGACCCTTGTGGTACACCACTTGTCACGTGCAACTAATCTGTGGCTTCGCCATTTGAAACCACATTTATATTATTCCTGTCGGTGGGCCAGTCACTCATCTGTGTACATGATTCGTCCTTAATTCCACATGACTTTGATTTACATATACGAGAGAAGAACAATAACACGAAGAAGAACAAGAAAAAAGAAAACAAGAGAAATAAGAACAACAAGGAAGGAGAGAGAGAGAGAGAGAGAGAGAGAGAGAGAGAGAGAGAGAGAGAGAGAGAGAGAGAGAGAGAGAGTTTCACAGCTTCGCTTCAACCAGGTAACTTTAACTCAATCAACATTTCTGCAGCATCCCTAAACTTGTGGTGAGCGTTTAATCTTGCTTATAGAGCCTTGAGAATATTGAAGCGTAAAAAGACCAAACCCCCCTCAAAAAAAAAAAAAAGAAAATCGCCTAACAGAAACGGCAAAAAAAATAAAGAAAAGAATAGACTAATATTTACCCTTAAATAGGCTGAAGTCCTGTTACAGTTGACAGTAGCAGAAAGTGCATTCCAAAACCTCACATCAAGGGATCAAATCCCATCCCTCGTTCAGTCAATGGATTCAGGAGTTTTAGCGCTGCTGATAACTTCGTCACAATGAAATGGAGATTACACCTTCCACCACGCCAGAGAAACGTCGCACTACTACTGGTCAGGCCAGCACTGTGACGCTCACCTCCCCACAGTGTAACGAGTTCCAAGCAGGAGTGGACGTCAGCCAGCACCACCACCGTCCCTCACCCCTACGTTCCTAATGGTCAAACTGATGGTCTGAGCTCTGATGTGGCTCGTGAGACTCGGGTAAATGATGGGTGACATAGGAGACCAAGAGACGACGACATCATATTGTTGTTGTGGTTGTAGGGAAGGTGGGTCAACTTGGTGGTGTCGAGGGTTTTCAGTGGTAAGGTTTTGGGAGCCTGTGACGAGGGAAGGGATGGGTGTGTTAAGCAGGAGGTGGGCGATTAGTAGTGTACGTATTCTCAGGTCGCTTATCTATATATTGAAACTGCTCCGCTTTAGAGAAGAAAAGGAACAATGAGTGTAATTAACTATTTCGTAGGGTAAGTGAAGATATTTCTATACTCGTTGGTGCCACCATCTCTCAAACTTTCTAAACCGTCAAGTACTATGTTAAAAAACCCTCTTGTAAATTTGTTTTAATGTATTCCATTCGTCCACCAAGGACTTCTTTACTTCCTTCTTTAACAAGCTTCTTCTTCTTGTCCAACTTCTTGTCGGGGTCGCTGGTTGCTCTGATACGTACAGAGAAATATTTCACTCTCTCTCTCTCTCTCTCTCTCTCTCTCTCTCTCTCTCTCTCTCTCTCTCTCTCTCTCTCTGGCGAGTAGATCTGTACTCCTCAGCTTCTTGTAACTTAGCTTTATTAGTTCAAGGACTATTGTAGTTGAACACTTTCAGTCAGATTTGAGTGACATGCTCCATATTTGTTTTAATACACATGATGACATCTGGCAGCAGGTTAGGCATAGAGTCAACTCATAGCAATCTTTCACACATAAGTTCCTCTAGGTTATCAACTGCTAGGTTATGATTTCTGAGGTCTTCTCTCACTGTGTTCCGTCGTGAGCTAATCATTCCTACATGAGGGTTCTTGCATAGGTTTAGGTTAGAGGGGAACAGAGCAATGAAAAAGATGCCAAACATGTTGAGGTCGGACTGTACTGGAAGTAACTTCCTTCATTGTGGACAGGAGGTAACTACTGTTGGTTGCTACAGTGTATTGTAAAGGCTAAACTAAATTGGTAATCCTAGAGTACATAATATCCCGTGTAGGTGGTAAAACAAGACATACATTGGTCATATTGGTTACAACTGAAGAACTTAAGACACTAGGGGTCACTGAACACCAAAGAGCAGCTAGATATGGTCAAGAAAACCCTACGATTATCGAGTTATACTCGGAGGGAAGACCACAATGTATATTTTCCAGTAATGTCTCCACTTTATACAAGTCAAAATGTCGCTCCAAAAGTAAGTTGTGGCCAGATCCATCTACATTCACTCCTGGCTCACTTGATATCAATCTCTCCCAAGGGCAGTGGGCACCAGACTCCACCAGCCTGGCCACCACTTTGAGGAGGGGAATATTGTCAACTTCCCTCTGGTATTGCCAAATTTCTTCGGTTTTAAATTTCATATCAGTTTCCTGAGGAGTGTCTCCTGTATTTGGATCAAAAAGATCGAGACCCCACATATTTTCTTTATATACATATATATATATATATATATCTTTTTTTTCTTTCGTACTATTCGCCCTTTCCCGCATTAGCGAGGTTGCGTTAAGAACAGAGGACTGGGCCTTTGAGGGAATATCTTCACCTGGCCCCCTTCTCTGTTCCTTCTTTTGGAAAATTAAAAAAAAGAAAAAAACGAGAGGGGAGGATTTCCAGCCACCCGCTCCCTTCCCTTTTATTCGTCTTCTAAGACACACAGGGAATACGTGGGAAGTGTTCTTTCTCCCCTATCCCCAGGGATAATATATATATATATATATATATATATATATATTTTTTTTTTTTGCTTTGTCGCTGTTTCCCGCGTTTGCGAGGCAGCGCAAGGAAACATACAAAAGAAATGGCCCAACCCACCCCCATACACATGTATATACATACGCCCACACACGCAAATATACATACCTACACAGCTTTCCATGGTTTACCCCAGACGCCCCACACGCCCTGATTCAATCCATATATATATATATATATATATATATATATATATATATATATATATATATATATATATATATATATATATATATATATATAAAGTATAATAAAGTATAATAAAAAAATATATATATATATATATATATATATATACATATATATATTGGAAAAGATCACAATTGAGCGTGTAATCAAGTAAATTTCTTCTAATCCACAGGGAAAGTGAAATACGATAAGTTCCCAAGTGCAACTTCGCACAACGATCACATCATCAAGGGAAACTCAAGAAATATAACACAGCTGATATACATGGAAAAGACGTAGCTAGGACACCATTTGTTTACCAATCGTGGACTTCAGCCGGTCACATAGCATCCTCTTGTGGCTTCAGCTGCTAGCTGTCTGTCTGTGTTCCCAGCGACAGGAAATAGCTGTCAGAAAACGGGATGAGTCAATCCGATGCATTTCCTCAGGTCGTCAGGTGGAGGACGCAAGAGGCGAGACGGCTTCCACAACTTGAGGCTCAGCAGATGTGCCACTTTTGAAACATGGTGTGCTTTTGCGATGAATCATAAATCAATTATCTTTATATTTCATTTATCATGTTGAGCATCAAATCAGGAACGACTCAAATACATTCTTTTTCCTTCAGTCTGGAGTCCCTGGAGGCCATCTGCCGTTTTATGATTATCGATTCAATATTTCAGGTTCTAGCTATCTATACGCTGGTACGTGTTAACCTTCTGGCATTTGACGCAATATCTCAACTGTTCGTTGAAATGATCTTCGATTTTTTATTATCCCTGGGGATAAGGGAGATGGAATACTTCCCACGTATTCCCTGCGTGTCGTAGAAGGCGACTAAAAGGGGAGGGAGCGAGGGTTGGAAATTCTTCTTCAATTCTTTTAGTTTTCAAAAAGAATAATAAAAAGAAAAGGAACAGAAGGAGGCCAAGTTAGAATATTCCCTCAAAGGCTCGGTCATCTGTTCTTAACGCTACCTCGCTGACATAAGATAAGATACTTTATTCGTCAAATTGTTATACAAAATGTAATACAAAATGAAATTCGTTTTGGCTTTAGAGCTCCTTAGTAGTTGTAAAAAAAAAAACATTAAAATATTAACAAGAAATATTGCATAGGTTATTTCATATAAAATGTTACTTTGCTATTGTGTACATGCGATATCAGCTTGTCACCATCCCTATCATGAACCATCACCTACAGTTATCATGAAACTTAAAGCTAGAAGTTATAGTGATGATAGATGATTGAAAAGCAGAATGCTTTTAGGTACAAACGACTTTTTGTATCTATCAGTGTGCAGCTTGGGCAGAGCTAGCCTTCTACCAGATTTAAGATACGTGTAACAATTATGTAGCGGATGCGTTACATCTTTCATCATTCTGTCTACTTGTTTCATTGTACCTTTTTGATAAAGCTTATTCTGTGATGTGGTCTCTGCACCTAGTTTTCTTGCTTTCTTAACAATCCTTCCCAACTTCTTTTTATCTTTGCAAGTAAGTTTTCCATACCAGGCAGTGATTGAAAAATTTATAACTGATTCTAAAATTGATTTGTAAAATAGGCTAATGACCATTTTATCTACATGTAGGTTATGCAAGATACGTACAAAGTGTAATCTTTGGTTACATTTCCTTGACACCATATCTGTATTAACACTTCCCTTCAACTGGTCATCAATCATAAATCCCAAATACTTATACTGGTTTACTCTTTCTACGTTTTCTTCCTCAATTGTTAATAGGTCTGGTACGTGTTTATTTTTAGTTCTGAAATCAAATATCATCTCTTTCGTTTTCTTTACATTAAGCTCCAAAAAGTTTTGTTTACTACAGTCGACGAATTTTTTAACTTGAGTTAAATAGCCTTCATAATTATTATTTACAATTTTTCCTAAGATAACTGTATCGTCAGCATATTTTATAATAGTACAATCATCAATTTCACTTCTACAATCATCTGTATACAAGGTGAAAAGAGCTGGGGACAATACACAACCTTGGGGGGCTCCTGTGTTGGTGACTATCACATTAGACTTAACATTATTTACATTGGTATATTGGGGTCTCTGGGTTAAAAAGCTAAAAATCCATATTAAGATATTTCTATTTACACCCAATTCTAGCATTTTATTGAGCAAAATATGAGGTTGCATTGTATTAAATGCTGAACTAAAATCAATGTATAGTGCTCTAATTTGTGATTTGGGCTTATCTAAATGCTTATTAATATTTAATAGTACAAGTGTTGCATCTGTACACTCCTATTATTACGATAAGCAAATTGCTTTACTCTGAGGAAATTCTCGAACACTGCCGTATCTTAGCCTTCATGTCCGTCCACGATATATAAAAGTTATCGTAAATGAAGCAGTAACAACAAAGAGGAAAAGAAAACCCAGGTGTCGTAGCATTGGAACCGATATCTGAACCAGAGGTAAGCGCTTCGAACGCATGCATACTAACGAAAACGAACAAAATGACATCATATCTCTCTCTCTTGTCCTCACTATCACTGCTCTACCTCAAGGGGAAAGAGACGTGCCAAGTCTTTATATGGAATTCATCCAGGAGAACCTGAGTTATGATGTAGGTACAGAATAATTTACAGGTGCGACCTCAACCTTTGAACTCTTGATCGTCAAAAATCAAAATTTGACCTTTCATATCCCAACAGGAAACAAACATACTGGGCAAAACTTCTATGAAATCCATCCAACATCACTGAAACTACTGTTTGGAAACGAAAGCATCTACAAATGTGTTAGCGACCTTGACCTTTGACCTCTTGACCTCATGAATCAATAGGGATTATTCCTGCCCTAAAGCATGACATTTATGTAAAGTGTCTGTGAAATCCACACAGATAAACCTGAAAAATTTCATCGATACAAAAATCAACACAAAATTCACTCAAAAATGTAAGGGAGTGATTTTGATCTTAGTAGATCCTCTTCTTATCACCTTTTAATAGAATCTGAGAACGAGTTATCGTGTGGAAGTTGAATTGTGGACGGAGAAACATAGACAGACAGACAGACATCGAATCCAATTACAATTGGAAGCCTCATAATACCTTCAGATGGCGTAATTGAAAAGCTATAAACTCATCCTTCCTAACCACATCGAACTCTTGCAACCCATCACTTCATATACGTATCTATATTTTTGCTCCCTTCTTGAACACTCTTCCGTCCAGTCGAAGAAGGACGAGGTTTCAGTTCGAGCGCAAGAATATCCAAGAGAGTAGCTGGACCTCTAAAAGAAGCTGGATCCCCAAGACCAGAGAGACCAACAACAAAGTTAAGGTGAAAGGCTAACGCCATTTCCAGTAACCTTGTCTACGCTCCTCAGAACACCTTCGTGATGCCGTTCCTCAAGAGATTAAGTTAGGTCCTGGTTCCTCACGGCCTCTCCACTACGTTCTCCACATGGCTGTGTTCGGTGATACCAACAGAGGCATCCTACTGGATGACGTGATTGAAAGTAGACTATATTCTATCGAAGATTCGCCTCGAAATTCATTTGGTTTAACTGGATACAGCAAAGAGGAGGAGCAGCGAGGAAGGCTGCGATAGCTGTATTGCATTTGATGCTTTGTAGAGTAGAACAGTCTTGTCTTACACTAGATGGGAGACGCTAGGGTTTCAAACCTAGCTAATTGTCGTTCTAAGTTTCTAAAGTTCCAGTTGGGTTATGTACAGATGGGAAAACGTAACCAGGAAGAGAATTTCACAATTTACGTATAAAGTTTAACAGTGCGTTCGGTTACTTGTGGCGGAGCAGAAGTAATGCTTCTGGGTTTAAAGAAGTGAGGCATTGAGAAGGTATATAGTTTAGAATCAAATTCATGTAAGGTATTTTGGAATTTACGTACATTTAGACAGTATTCCGATGTGACGAACAATATATATGACTAAAAGAAAAGCAGTTTATGATATCTATCTAGAATTTTCAAAAAGCTTTGGATAAGGTTTTGCATCCAAGGGTGCGAGCAAAAACAATCAGGTCACACTGTACTGATGTGGATGTACTTCAGTGGAGAGGAAATTGACTGACTGGCCGGAAAACAGAGTTGTGATCAATGGTCAAACCTCGGGACGGTCAGACGTAACAAGTTGAGTTCCACAAGGATCAATCTTGGGGCCTATTCTCTTTGTTGATATATATATTATCTATTTATTCATTTTGCTTTGTCGCTGTCTCCCGCGTTAGCAAGGTAGCGCAAGGCAACAGACGAAAGAATGGCCTAACCCACCTCCATACACATGTATCTACATACATGTCCACACACACAAATATACATACCTATACATCTCAATGTATACATATATATACACACACAGACATATACATATATACACATGTACATAATTCATACTGTCTGCCTTTATTTATTCCCATCTATTGATGGTATTGATAATGGGATACATAGCAAATTATCGAATTCGCTGATGATCCAAAGTTTGGAAATAAATCTATAAATGAATTTGAACGTCTATAGTATGACATTGACACTAGATGAATGATGGTCTGAGCTCATAGGTAGCAAAACAGATCTTAATACTAATATACAAAGTTTTACGTATCGGTTAGTAAGAACGAAAAGGCAAGCTACGGTGTGGCTTCTGTTGAACTGCAAAAGGTAAATAAGAAAAAAAAAAAAAAGACTTGAGACATAATAATCACTAGTGATATAATACCATTTAAGCAGTGCACTGAAGCAGTGTCAAAAACGAAGTGAATTCTTGGACTCATAAGGAGAGCTTTTCATCTTAAAGTCCAGGGAAATCAGTTCAGTGGTTCATCCACAACTTGACTATATTGTGTGTACAGTTTTGGTAACCCTACCTTAAAGAGAAAGACACGGACAGATTGGAGTGAGTACAGCATCGAGCTCTCAAGACGATTCCCGGACTGAGAAACAAATGCTACGCGAACAGATTCAACGACTTTATTATATTCAGCTGAGAAAAGAGAAGGTGAAGAGGTGATCTAATACAAGAACTCAAGATGATCAAAGGTTTTGATCATCTTGATCTATCAAGTTTAAGATCTGATTTCGTCTGATTTTTACTCATAGTAATGGATACAAACTCGTGGGTAAACTTTTTACCTCTAAAGAGGCGAAGTACATTTTCTTCAACATGATTTTTGACATATGGAGCGGTTTCCAAGAGAGAGAGGATGGAAGCAGAGCAATAGAATAGATTTGATAATTACTTCGCTTCAAATCCACGAATTACATCAATTCCATCGCAATGACAATTAGCAAGTTGAACTCTTTGAATTATCTGTATGCCTTCTAACTTTTTCTTTGATCATCTTAAGTTTCTGATATCTTCCACTATCACAAATAGGCTCGAAAGACCCCAGTGATCTTCTGTTGTTTGAATTCCATTGTAATCCTTTGTACCCCTTTGTAATGGGTTGGAAAAACAGCTTTTTCTAAAAGTGCGTTTTAGTCCAATTTTGTAGCTTACGATCACTTAAAAAAAAATGTGGGTATGAATAGAAGGTGTAATACAATAAGGGTTGTCGAAAGTGAGAAATGTTTGAATAACTATGTTGCTTAGAAGCTAATTCTTTGTGTGTTTGGGTACATCAAGTGTTAGAAGATTACAGTGATGCAAATGTACATTTGACACGAAGCCAAAAGTAGAAGAGACATTCAAGTCGTATGTCGAAAGGTTGTAAATAGTGAACAAAAAAGATTAGAATGACACTAACGTATATCCGACTGGAAACCCGAAGTAGAAGAAACATCTAAATCATCTGTTGAATGGTTTCGACAGTTCTGGTAGGTAGAGCGATATAAAAAAGAAAAAAAAAAAGAAAAAGTGCGTGTCTCATCAACGTATATATTTCTGTCTAACTTGTGTCTCATGAAAGTAAGAATTTGTGGTGCAGACGACGACCGATGCAGGTACTAATTCCCCTGGCCCCCCCCCACCATCCATTAAGGTTTAGTCATGGTGGAATTAGCCCAGCTCCATGTTGGGGATGTGCACGGGTGGGAAAGAGGAGGAGGAGGAGGAGGAGGAGGAAGAGGAACCTGATCAAAAGAGGCGACCAAGCTTTAAGGAAAGGTCGAAAAATCAGGTCGCCAAAAATAAGAGCCAGGTCGAAAAATCAGGTCACCAAAAATAAGAGTCAGGTCGAAAAATCAGGTCGCCAAAAATAAGAGTTAGGTCGAAAATCAGGTCGCCAAAAATAAAAGCCAGGTCGAAAATCAGGTCGCCAAAAATAAGATCTTGCAAGAGTCATGAAGGAAACTATTCATTTTCAACAAATTAGATGAAAATAGGAAGGATATTACATGATTAATTCAGCACATGAAACATGACGTATCTTAAGCCAAACCAGATGTAGTATAATTGTGTTGAAACAGGACGTATCTTAAGTCAAACCAGATGTAGTATAATTGTGTTGAAACAGGACGTATCTTAAACCAAACCAGATGGAGTACAATTGTGTTGAAACAGGACGTATCTTAAGTCAAACCAGATGTAGTATAATTGTGTTGAAACATGACGTATCTTAAGCCAAACCAGATGGAGTACAATTGTGTTGAAACAGGACGTATCTTAAACCAAACCAGATGGAGTACAATTGTGTTGAAACAGGACGTATCTTAAGTCAAACCAGATGTAGTATAATTGTGTTGAAACATGACGTATCTTAAGCCACACCAGATGTAGTAGTGTTGAAAGAATCAAATATGATCTGGCCTCATGTAATGAAGGAGGCCTTATTCATTTGCTTAGAGAGATGGGACGAATAGATGATTAGGGAAGAGTTAAAGTATAGAAAATGGACGAATAGATGATTAGGGAAGAGTTAAAGTATACAAAATGGACGAATAGATGATTAGGGAAGAGTTAAAGTATACAAAATGGGCGAATAGATGATTAGGGAAGAGTTAAAGTATACAAAATGGACGAATAGATGATTAGGGAAGAGTTAAAGTATACAAAATGGGCGAATAGATGATTAGGGAAGAGTTAAAGTATACAAAATGGGCGAATAGATGATTAGGGAAGAGTTAAAGTATACAAAATGGACGAATAGATGATTAGGGAAGAGTTAAAGTATACAAAATGGACGAATAGATGATTAGGGAAGAGTTAAAGTATACAAAATTTTTGTCTGCAAACTAATAGGGAATATAATGTGAGATTATATTTTTGTGTTAGTGTCTTTAATGAAATTAGCTGCATTATAAATGGCTGGTTAATAATTCCGATCAGATAACGAAAGACAACTGGGAATTACATTGCCTTTTTACATAACTGATTAATCGGCATGTTCAGGCTGAAGTCTGATCAATCAGCATGTTCAGGCTGAAGTCTGATCAATCGGCATGTTCAGGCTGAAGTCTGATCAATCAGCATGTTCAGGCTGAAGTCTGATCAATCGGCATGTTCAGGCTGAAGTCTGATCAATCAGTATGCTGAGGTTAAATGCTGATCAACCGGCACAAGTCTAAAACCTTATCGATAGGCATGTTAAGGATTAATTCTGATCAGTCTGCGTGTTAAAGATTAATTCTAATTAATCGGCAAGTTCTGGCTTAATCCTGATTAATCACAAAGTTAAGGCTTGATCCTGATCAATCGCCATGTTCACGCTTAATCCTGATCAATCAGGGTGTTAAGACTTGATCCTGATCAATCACCATGGTCACGCTTAATCCTGATCAATCAGGGTGTTAAGACTTGACCCTGATCAATCACCATGTTCACGCTTAATCCTGATTAATCAGCATGTCAAGGCTCGACCCTGATCAATCACCATGGTCACGCTTAATCCTGACCCTGATCAATCTCCATATTCACGCTTAATCCTGATTAATCAGCACATTAAAGCTCAGTCTCGATCAATCGACATGTTAAGACTTAATCTTGATCAATCGATACGTAAAGTCTTCATCCCGAGAAAGAGAAAACGAGAAGCATTTCGAGGGTAAACCACAATACAACTGATTGGAAGTGAAGTACAGCTCTTGTGGTGTGTTCAAGATGTTATTCTTCTCCCTAGTACTCAAGAACCCTCTTTGTTCTCTCGAACCATTGTTCGAACGCATTGTTCGAACGTGTTAACTGATGAAGCCTGGTTCAGTGACCCAAGCTGTCTCAAATCAATAGGCTTCGTTTTCTTTTCTCTCGAAACTTTGATACAGTATTGTTCACTGTTTCTCTCCAAACGAGCGTCTGCTCTTTAAGTCTCTTACGTACCAATACTGATATGTAGTTAAGTACGTAGTATGATAACCCCAGAGTGCCAGGGCATGCGAAGATATACTAAAATTCGCTCATTTACACAGACGATGTGATCCGTTTCGCCCACTAAACTAGTGGGTGGGTGTGATATACATAGCAGTGATCGTATACTACACGTCCAAGATGCCAGGCGACATAGCAAACGTGGAATTAAGTGTGGAACAGCGAGGTAAACATAGGAGCAATGTTTGACGATACCTCGGCACCCACTACACAGCGAGAGCCACGCAATTGTGTGTGTATCTGTGTTGGTTTGCTACATCCCCAGAGGACAGTAGACAAAGGAGCGTGTATATATATATATATATGATGCTTAGATTCCGTTGTATAGCAATAATCTGTATACATGGGAGTCGGAAACAGCGCTAAGGTGTTAGCTACATCGTTGTAGTCATAAGACTGGCGTATATAATGCTTTCTGTGCTACACGACCATTGTTATGACATAGAGGGGGAGAGATATACATACCGCTAAATGCTAGCTATACCGCTACGGTCATTACACAGAGGGGGATATATATGTATATACCGCTAAGTGTTTAGCTTCCTCGCTGTAGTCATTACCTTCAACTTATTAACGATTGACACAGACAGCTAAAAGTCTGCTTAACTCTAGCGCTCAGAAGACTAGTATGTCTATCTATAATATATGTCTGCTGCACGCCAACAGTCGGTAGTACACAACACAACAAAATTTCTGCTGCACACTGTACGTAGCAGCAGCTGTGAGCTCACGTCTGCTATCCTCCACTTCACCAGACATACGGGAGGAGCAAAGTGGAATATTATGGATTTTCTTTTTCTACCTCCAGCACATTTCCTTCCCCCTTTTCTTATCCTCTTAGATTTACCTGTTCCAATTAGGAGATAGTTCGAATACGTGAGGGAGAGTGCGGGAGGGGTGAAAAAGCTTCCTTAATTAGCTAGAGAGAGTAATTACGCCAACGGTGTCTAGTCGTAAGGTCATATCGACGTAGGTGTATCTGTTTTAGGGAGAACTATAGAAAGTGTGAAACCAGCGCGTGTGTTTGTGTGTGTGTGAGAGAGAGAGAGAGAGAGAGAGAGAGAGAGAGAGAGAGAGAGAGAGAGAGAGAGAGAGACAGACAGACAGACAGACAGACAGACAGAGAGAGACAGAGAGAGAGAGAGACAGAGAGAGAGAGATTAGAAAACATACAAGACCAATCATAAATCATCTATGTCAAGTTAAGATAGAGTCAACCCACTGGTTTCTGGGAGGGGGGTGATTAAAGTACAAAAATTCAAGACATTAAGAGTCCAAACAAGGATGGACGTAATGATGAACCATAGACCCACCAGGTGAGCCAAGAGAAGTCCACCAGAGTCACAAATTGGCCAGAACCTCCTCACAAGATATATAGTGTTGGAATGTCCATCATTATCAACAAATAATATACACTTACGAATGCTGCAAGACTCGTATCACATAACTCAAAGACGACTCGAACCTCAATTCAGACTCCAAATATAATCATTACATAAAAAAGAGGATACACGAATCAAATGAATATAATCCCATTCCCTATACCATACGAAAAAAAAGGATACACGAATCAAATAAATATAATTCCATTCCCTATATCATTTCCCCAAAAGCTCTATATTGTTATCTCGTGATCTAGGATATGGTTTAGAATTTCTTTCTTTCTTTCTTTTAAACTATTCGCCATTTCCCACGTTAGCGAGGTAGCGTTAAGAACAGAGGACTGGGCCTTTTTTGGAATATCCTCACCTGGCCCCCTCTGTTCCTTCTTTTGGAAGATTAAAAAAACAAATGAGAGGGGAGGATTTCCAGCCCCCCGCTCCCTCCCCTTTTAGTCGCCTTCTACGACACGCAGGGAATACGTGGGAAGTATTCTTAATCCCCCTATCCCCAGGGATAGATGGTTTAGAATTACTTCAGCAAAATGGCAGGGACTTTACTTAGCCTCCATCTTCTTAGAGAGGTTAGCCAGGGAGTGGAAGCTTCATGATGTCAAGCATTCCGATACACGATATTGCCATGCACGACACGACACGAGACCTATTTCACTGTACGACACGATATACTGCACCATTATACACGATGCAGTATACCGTGGTCCGCAACACTGTAGATTATCGTATACGACAGCGTACACTGTACCACAAGACACACTGACCAACAGAACACTTCACATTACGCTCTCTGTAAATAGCACTAAATTACGGTACACTCTATACTGAATTATACTACAGTACACTCTACTGAATTATGTTACACTGCTTAAGACACTAAACTACAGTACACTCTACTGGATTATATTACACTGCTTAACACATTAAACTACAGTACACTATACTGAATTATGCTACACTGCTTAACACACGAAACTACGGTACACTACACTCTATACTGAATTATACTACAGTACACTCTATTGGATTATACTACACAGCTTAACACACTAAACTACAATACACCCTAGTCCATTATACCACACTGCTTAACACACTAAACTACAGTACACCCTATCTGAATTATACAACACTGCTTAACACACTAAACCACAGTACACTATACAGGATTATACTACAGTACACTATACTGGATTATACTACGGTACTTGACACACTAAAGTACACTATTCCAAGTTTAAGTTTATTTACAAGATTAGGATCAATAAGATTGCTAGATATCAAAGTACAGATTACTTCACTTTAAACCTAGACTGTGAAAATATTGATATATGTACACTAATAGAAATTGGAGAAACAAAAACTGAATTCTATAAACGGATAGATGTATCGAGAAAATTTTTTTTCTATATACTGGTTCCTATAGTCATTCATTCATTCATTCATTCATGTGCGACATTTTGGATTAATTTAGCAAACAAGCCAGAATTACCGAGTCAGTTTGATAACGGGATCAAAGCTTTTCCATGCAATTAAATTGGTAATGAAAAGATGGGGGGGAGGGGGCGCATTAGGGAAACAGGAATAGACGGGGAAATAAAGATAGACGGATGAATAAATGCGTCCACGACAATGATAAAGGATTGGCTGATGTTCTGTATACGTGTAATGGGGTTGAATACTATAGACAGATTATTCCGATGGCTTATCAAAAAAAACACAGGCACGAATAGACCCGATGGCCTCTTTTTTTTTTTCTTGTTTTCTAATCCAAAAGATGAATTATGAAGACAATGTTAGAGAGAGAGAGAGAGAGAGAGAGAGAGAGAGAGAGAGAGAGAGAGAGAGAGAGAGAGAGAGCTTATAAAAGGTGAAAAATCTTCTCGTGCTGAATCCCTATATGAAAAATAATAGCTATTCTCAGTACGGGAGCACACATCACCATGCCACTGGCAGGTCTGGACTGTAAATCTCTACAACACCAACACTGGTGGTATAAAACACCTGTGCCACTGTGAAGTCTTAAGGTATTTTTAGGTATATGGCCAGAACCTCAAAAAACTTAAAAGTAACCCGATATCAATTCACTTAAAGTTTAGGGATAGACAACGAATTAAATTGAGTTTCATAGAAAGAAAGAATAAAGATAAAAGGATGAAAATTCTGTACACGCTCGAAGATCGTCTGCGAAAAGACTACAGTTTTCTCGTTAAAGAAGCGAATAGTGTACCTAGATACAGAGTAGAATCCGACTCTAAACCTCTTCCTCGAAACACAAGAGTTTCGATACCCTTTCACAGGAGGGCGAAAGGATCGAATGCCATCAACGGGACTAAATTACGTTCCTTTTCCCAACGAGGAAATGAACCTAGAGAAAAAAAAATGAACTTACATATGTTGTGGAACTGATTAGCTGTCCAAAACCCTACAGGTAATGTAGCCATACGCGTGACTATACGAAAAACGGGACTCCGAATCCTCTTGAAAATAACAGAGAACCCTCTTTGTCTCGTGGCTGAGGTAGACACATCATGATTGGATGTAGTAACACCATCGCTGTTGGTCTGTCTTGGCAAGAGATCTGCCAATTCTTAATGATATAAACGTTTGCTTAGATACATCTATCATTGTGTTATTGTTCTCCGTTTTCTAACGTATGATGCCTGGCAAGAACCACACATACGACTCGAGAGATAAGGGCAGACAACATACATAGGTAGAATGGCCTTCATTTTAGAACGATGAATAGTCTCTCTATGGAAAACCATCATAACAGAAACGACTGTTTTTGTGTGTGTGTGTGTGTGTGTGTGTGTGTGTGTATGTGTGTGTGTGTGTCTATCTATTCCTTTAGCAACCTGTGTGTTTACCTTTTATCTATTAATCTATCAACCTCTCAGTCTATCAATATGGATAATCTATGCATCTCTTGATCTAGCTATATTCTATCTATATATCAATATCTTTATCTGTATATCATCTGTCTACCTTTATCTATCTACCTATCTATCTATCCCTGGATAGATGGATAGACGTGTACACAACGTGCACAAAATCTCTGTACAAGCAGAGTACACCAAGATGTACCAGCCTGACCCCAAGAAGCTTACCGGGGCTTGTAAGTAGAGACAAACACCAGCAACCTGCCTCTCAGTCGCTGGCAATATTCCTTATCAAAAGAGCAGATACAGTCGCAATTACACGCACACGGACCGTGTTATTAGGCATAGCTGCACCTGGCTACGAGGCTCTAATTGGAGTTGGTCGGTCCGGCTTGGTTACGGGCGAAATTAGGCTACGTTATTGCAAAATCAATGGCGGTTAAATGGAGGAGACGGACGCTGCTGGCGCTCCTGTGGAAAGTCTTTAGTGGTAAATGCTGTAGAAGGTCCCTTTGGTATGTGCTTCTCCTCCTCGGCCTAAGGCAATATACAGAGGCGTGAAATTGTCTTGGTCTGAGGGAAGGACATGGCCTGGTATTACCTTCGGCTCATTTGGTTCTAGTTACCAAATGTCTAGTCCAAGATTCAGATGAAAAGACTTGGAGAAAATATGGATGAAGGACATTGGGTGTTTGTCCAGTGTGTGCTGGACGATGCAGGAATCACCCAGAGATGAGACGTATTATGGTCCTTTTCTCTCCATTTTTTTCTTTTTTTTTAAGGAAGAGACGAATAGCCTCTCCCTTTGAAGTATTATTGAAACATATCCACCATATATATATATATATATATATATATATATATATATATATATATATATATATGTTTACCAAATGGCGTCCTAGCTTCGTCTCTTCGATGTATATCAACTGACTTATATTTCTCTTTTGTGTCTCCCCTGATGATGTGATTATTACACGAAAGTGCACTTGGGAACTTTTCGTGTTTCATTTTCCCCGTGGATTTATAGGAATATATATATTATATATATATATATATATATATATATATATATATATATATATATATATATATATATATATATATATATATGTATATATATATATATATATATATATATATATATATATATATATATATATATATATATATATATATATATATATATATCCTCGTCTGTAATCATTTTCAAATGAGACATTTCGATCCTCTCTCTCTCTCTCTCTCTCTCTCTCTCTCTCTCTCTCTCTCTCTCTCTTATTTGGAACCTCTTACCCGCTAGAGAGAATTGATCAGAACCTTTTCACAGTCTTTCCTTTAAACCCTTCCAAGAGAGCATCGTCAGCTATTCGGCCATCTGATTACCCCACACAGGTCTTTGTCTCCTTGATTCATAATCTTTTTTTTTTTCATGTACTTGGTAGATGTGTCTATAGGGCACCTTCAGTCACGCCCTTCAAAAATACAGCTAATTCATCAAACGTCATCTCACGGTACGAGTTCTCCTAGTTTAGAGTTAAATACGAAATTCACCCCTAAGGAAATACGCAAGCTGTTGATTGAACAATGCAAGTCAGTATTAAGCTCAAAACTGGAGGAAAAAAAGGACAAGGATTAGCTAGTATGATGATGAACATGCACTCACAGACGTCCCAGCATGATGAACATGCACTCACAGACGTCCCAGCATGATGAACATGCACTCACAGACGTCCCATCATGATGAACATGCACTCACAGATGCCTAGCATGATGAACATGCGCTCACAGACGTCCCAGCATGATGAACATGCACTCACAGACGTCCCAGCATGATGAACATGCACTCACAGACGTCCCATCATGATGAACATGCACTCACAGACGTCCCATCATGATGAACATGCGCTCACAGACGTCCAGCATGATGAACATGCACTCACAGATGCCTAGCATGATGAACATGCACTCACAGACGTCCAACATGATGAACATGCACTCACACATGTTGAATATCTACAGAGAATATAATCAGAGAGATTATTCATCTCAGAGAACATTCAATTTCACGACAAGATGGAAGCCCAGACAGATTCGTCAACACAAAAACAGAAATTTCGAAACCAATGAAGTTATCGTTTAGGCAAAGTGTGAATGACAGCAAAAGTGCAGACATTTACAAACTGGCATACGTAACGGATTCAGGCTTATACCAATACAACACAGACCACGTAGATTAATTTCCATTTAATAACAGTCATTGAGAAAATGATAGAAGGACATATCGAACCACCTCATCAAGAACTAGCTACATATACGAAGACCAACATGGATTTGTGGCAAGAAGAAAACACTCGATCACTGGTTCATTACAGTGAAAATATATGTGAAAGTTTAATCCAAAGGATAGAGAATGAAGACTTGTTTTTCATTCGTCTGGTTTGGTCTGGTCGAGGGAATTACCCCAACAGATCAGGTAGAAATGGCTGGCGTCACCCAACAGGTGAAGGTTACATGTCAAAGGCCAAGGTTACACAAGGTCAGGCGGAATGGTATGTATATATATATATATATATATATATATATATATATATATATATATATATATATATATATATATATACTTTTTTATACTTTGTCGCTGTCTCTCGCGTTAGCGAGGTAGCGCAAGGAAACAGACGAAACAATGGCCCAACCCACCCACATACAAGTGTATATACATACACGCCCACTCACGCACATATACATAACTATACTTTCAAACGTATGCATACATATACATACACAGACATATACATGTATACACATGTACATATTCATACTTGCTGCCTTCATCTATTCCGTCGTATCATCTCCCCTGATGATGTGATCATCACACAAAAGTGCACTTGAACTTATCGTGTTTCATTTTCCTCGTGGTTATATATATATATATATATATATATATATATATATATATATATATATATATATATATATATATATATATATATATATATATATATATATATATAGAGAGAGAGAGAGAGAGAGAGAGAGAGAGAGAGAGAGAGAGAGAGAGAGAGAGAGAGAGAGAGAGAGAGAAATACACGATAACTGCAACTTACTGCTAAGTATAAGAGAGTTAATTTTCGAAAGGATATTGCTGTTGGCACAGCCTAGCCTTAATGGCGGCAGCAAGCTTTGTATACTGCTGGGTAATATCCTTAATGTCTCGCCTCTGGTCGCATAATATTTACAATACTGTGTATCCTATCTACCAGACGTCTTCATCAAAAGCTAATGGTGTGACATACGAATATTCACACCACCACATACGCCTCTCTGAATGGCTTGCCTAAAGGTAATGTATTCCTGTCTGAATATTCTTTGCTGATGATGCCGTGGTCAAGACGAGAGAGAGAGAGAGTGTGTTCAAGTCGAGGATGATAGTATTCCATTACAAGGAGACCAGGATTGCATGCAGTGGACAATCTCCAAAGCTGGTGATATGGTTGATGAAATTCAAGATCCAGATGATGGCATGTGATGAGGATGGTTAACATAGCGAAGAGGCTTGTTATGAATATTCTATTTAGCAGGAAATGCTCTGCAGGAATCTGTGTGTGTGTGTGTGTGTGAGAGAGAGAGAGAGAGAGAGAGAGAGAGAGAGAGAGAGAGAGAGAGAGAGAGAGAGAGAGAGACTTGGGAGACGGCATCGTCTTTAACCTGTCGCTTAGATACCTACCTTCGGATTATTGTGGAGACAAACTGTCTGCTTGCAGACAACGAGAATGCGTGGGAGTTTATGGATGAGGAAACATTTAGCCATAACTAGAATATGCTTTCTCAGGTCTTGTCCCCCGTGCACAAAGAAGCACAGAGAACTCATAGAGAAGGTCTAGAGGAAGCCAAGAAAGATGGTCCTGGAATCACGAGAGCCAAGTTGCAGGGAAAGGTTATAGAAGCATCGAATTCCTCCACCATGGAAGAAACTACAGTAAGGGGTGACTTTATACATATATATATATATATATATATATATATATATATATATATATATATATATATATATATATATATATATATATCTGTTTCCCATTTTAGAAAGTTAATACAAGGAGGGGAGGATTTCCGGCCCCCCGCTCCCGTCCCCTCTAGTCGCTTTCTACGACACGCGAGGAATACGTGGGAAGTATTCTTTCACCCCTATCCCCAGGGATAATATACATACATACATACATATACACACACACACACACACACGCACACACACACACACACACACATACATATATATACATATGAAAAATGTAAGAAACAATTTAGAAAACAAACTTTTAGATTGAAATGAATGAAAAAAAAGAATGTCACATAATGGTTCAACCTCTGGCTATGGAAAAGGAAATGTACAATTTATTCACACAAACGTCAATAGCAGTTCTCATCAATTTCACCACTGTATCAATAAGCTTCAATGTCTAAGCTACATTTTTTCTCCAACTTCACTATTTTCTTGTCAAAAACACCATGCATGAAAACTATCACTCCATTAACACAACTATAAACATTTACTTCCCCTTTAAAAGTTCTGGGGAAGTCTGTCTCGATACACTGCGGCGAGGCGACGCGACGCTGACACAATCACTGTCACAATATCACTTCTGCCTCCCCAAGTCAATCTCTCAGCCACAGTGCAGGCCTTCATCGTCGAAATCGGTCTTCTGGAGGTTACCGTTGTCGATGGGTGTGACCATGTCCTTGCTGGAGTTGCAGCCCATTGTAGGGTGACGTGAGAAGTTCAGATGTGGTTGGTAACGTCCCGGTGGCGCTAGTGTAGGTGCAGGAGCTGAGGTAGAGGCTTAGTGGGAAATGTTTCATGGATGCCGGATACTCATTCTTAAACCTTTAAAGTAACCATCAAGAGTTTCCTTGACAGGATTATATCTTTCACATTTTGCTTGTTCTGTAAGAAATTTGTCCTTAAATTCATAATTTGCTCCACCATTAGCTGTAGCTGTCACATAAGCTATCAAGGCAGTAACATCAAGGTTGAGCTTCTTTATAGTCCCCGCCTTCTTATCCGAGTCAATTGTGCTCTTTCCATCTTGCACTGGGGTCAATATAATTTCATATTCTTTGATAACTTGACAGTCATCTGTACTTTTTGTGTTATCATCAGTTTCTTCATTGGAACTGCTGCTATCTGCCGTTAGCTTCAAATCTTTCATTTCTGGAGAGATGCAGTCATACTCGTCATCTGTTTTAATGCTTTTTGTGCTTACGCACATTTACTGTTGGAGCGCTTTTCTGTTCAATTTTAGTGTTGTCTTCTACATTCAGTTTGACTTCCCCTTCATTTTCATAATCACACTCTTCTTCATCACTTGAGTATTGGTTGTCAGAATCAGAATCCTCACTCTCAGTGAGGGTGAAAGGAGGGCAAGGAATAGAGTGAATTGGAGCGATGTGGTATACAGGGGTTAACGTGCTGTCAGTGGATTGAATCAAGGCATGTGAAGCGTCTGGGGTAAACCATGGAAAGCTGTGCAGGTATGTATATTTGCGTGTGTGGACGTATGTACATGTGTATGGGGGGGGTGTTGGGCCATTTCTTTCGTCTGTTTCCTTGCGCTACCTCGCAAACGCGGGAGACAGCGACAAAGTATAAAAAAAAAAAAAAATATATATATATATATATATATATATATATATATATATATATATATATATATATATATATATATATATATATATATATATATATATATATATATATATTTCTATGACTCCACGGGGGAAATGAAACAAGTTCCCAAGTGCACTTTCGTGTAATGATCACATCATGAGGGGAGATAGAAGAAAGAAATATAACAGTCAGTTGATATACAAGGACGAAACGTAGCTAGGATGCCATTTGGTATATATTTCCGTGCGCGTTGGGAATATCTGAACAGTTACAAAGGTGATATCATTAATCCTTCGGCAGTTTTAACTTTGATGTATTGTTTCGCAGTCATGATGACAAAAAGGCTTCGCTGATTTTTTGTAGAGTTTGTATGATCATGTATTTGTCTTTGGCGCGTTTCCATAATGAGTGAATCACCTCAGTGATTGTGAAGCGATGATTGATTTTATGACCTTTTTACAACATGCATGACGTGTGTATATATATATATATATATATATATATATATATAGTGTGTGTGTGTGTGTGTGTGTGTGTGTGTGTGTGTGTGTGTGTGTGGTTTAGTGCGACTCAGAGGTAATGGATTGTAAAGGGTTTGAGATCATGAGTAATAACAAGCGAGTCTATTGACTGATTATGTAATTATGAGTATTTAACTATGATGAGAACAGTCTATGGGTGTGTAGATATGATGAGGAAGATAATGAGGAAGATAATGGACTGTGAGTATGTAGATATGATGAGTAACATCGAGTGAGAATAGTCTACGAGTATGTAGATATGATGAGCAACAAATGAGGACAACAAATGACAGACAATGAACACGTAAATATAATGAGTAATGATGAGTCCGATGATGAATTGGGACGTTTTGGAAATACTGAGGTAAATCAGATAGTTTGTATAATGATGAGTTAGGGATAAAAAGTTATAATGAACTAGATAATGGATTAGGGAGGATTCATGGATAACTAGTAACACAAATAATGGTATTGTAGCGAGTTAAATATAATTAACGGGTTATAATCAGTTAGCTATAATAACTTCTTGTATGGGGAAAAAAATGAGTTTTGTGGAGTTAGAAATAATGGGTCAAGTCCAAAGATAATCGAGCTAGAAAAAGTTAGGAAAAATGGGATATAACAGATACATCATTGTAATGAGGGTCAGGTAATTGGAGGACTCGGATTAAGGTGGTTTTCAGATTATCTGTAATGACCTCAGATTAATGGGCTAATGAATTTAGGTAATGAGTTTAGGAAAGTCAATGAGAATCCATTACGTTGGGCAGAGAGAAGTTCTACGCTATATTGTGTGTCGCTGGTAACGACCCTGATACACCAAACCAGAGGTAATGAAACAGTGTGATTCACGAGTTTCGTGTAGTGGATAATGCTATATCGTCTCGAGGATAACGAACCTAATACACCAAACCAGAGGCAATGAAGCAGTGTTTCGGAGTTTTCTGTAGTAAATGACACTATATTGTTTCGATGATAATGAACCTACACCAAACCAGAGACAATGAAACAATATTTCGGACTTTCGTGTAGCAAATGACCTATAGTTTCGAGGATAACGAACCCACACCAAACCAGACAATGAAACAGTGTGATTCAAAGTCTCGAGCAGCAGATTATGCCGATTCAAAGATACTTCTTTAAGAGTCAATAAAGTTACTACGAATAGCAAAAATAAAGTCGTGGCGAGTCGATGAAAACGACCTTTGAAGAGTCAGGTTTCTCAGCGTTATGGCGAGTAAAACACTTTGTATTTCAGTGAATCAAACGAAAGGTACTTTGTTGTGTGAAATTCAGAGAGTTATAGTCGGACATGAGGTATCCTTTGACTTCAAGACATGAACTGAATGTCGACTGACCAAATCATGCGTTTGGAAATAGAGTGGAAAAAAATCTTGTTCGAAAAACGAAATACAACTTTAAGCCTTATGTCTAGGTTGTCATGACACTGCGTGACTACATTAGCAAGAGAGAGAGACATCTGTATGGAAAGACGAGCAGGGGTTCATATCTTAAGACATTAGAAGGATATGCAACTTCTGTACACGATATATGATATGATTCCCTAGGGCTGGGTTGCCAGTTAGTCTCCACTATAATAATAATTATCTAATCTACTCGTCTGTAGTGCTTATGGTTGTATGATGTATGGTATGGAGTCTGGTTTAACGACCATACGCTCTTCATAGGCACTGAAGGCAATTTCAGCCAACAATGGATAATAGATATTCACACAAGTCGAACTGCTCTTTCATGTTCATCCTGTGGGCTAATTGGTTTCGAAACAGCAGTGATTCGAAACGTCCGTGAATCCAGTCCTGTTTTAGGATTCGAGGTTTGCCCGATTCATTCCGCTGATCAAAACATTAGTTGAATTATAATCATTGCATCGAAATATTCACCAAATCAATTCAAATACAACTCCGTTCAAACAAGGTTTTCGACAATGCTGGCGTTTTATATTCATACTCATACCCTCATTCCATTTTCTATCAGTGCATACAAGCGCGTTCTTGGGAAGACCAGCGCTTCCAATTTTCTCGTTTAATGAGGTTTAAATGCAATCAGAGCAAACCAAATTAAAATGAAGTCGATTTATGGAGACGTTTGAATATAATATATATATATATATATATATATATATATATATATATATATATATATATATATATATATATATATATCTTATTATACTATAATCGCTGCTTCCTATATAGCGAGGTAGCGCAGGAAAGAGACGAAGAATGGCTCATCCACTCATATACACGTATATATACATAAACTCCCACATACGCACATATACATACATAGACATTACATACATACACATGTGCATATTCATACTTGCTTGCCTTCATCCTTCCTTGTCGCTGTATATATATATATATATATATATATATATATATATATATATATATATATATATATATATATATATATACACACACACACACACACACACCAGGTCTTGGGTTTCGAAGGGCTAAGACGAGTCATATGTAATGGGTAAAACTGTATCATAATAAACAGAATATGGTGATCTCTGGATAGATCATCAGTGTAGCTTAGATACAATGGGTTATGATGAATAAGAAAGTCATTACGAGTCAAGAAATTACTGTTCAACTAATGAGGTTCTTAACGACTCGTTGGGTACCTTGTTACCCCATCTTGATAAGGGTAAGACTTGCAAACACATTTTATCGAGTTTGTCTCTACATTTTAAATGATATACATACTATGTATATAATATATATAACATATACTGTCTCTACATACTCTATGATGTACATCGTATGCATATAAGATATATAATATGTAACATTAATATCACATCTCTACGTACTAAATGATAAACACAGTATGCATATAACTTATATATGTACATGCCATATATAGTGTTTGTCTAAATACTATATGATATACATGGTATACATATATCATATATAATATGTATATAACATATACATAGCGTGTTTCTGATCGTGCTTTAGCAAGTCACTGCCAACAGCAACACTTACCTACAACAACTGTATTGATCATAAGCGATAAGACACCCATTCACTTTTCCAAACAGATATCTTCTTTACTTATACTTACACGCAACGCTAATGTGGACTCAAGGATTTGATACTTTTTTGACCGATCCGTCTCATGGAATCATCGCAATACCAGAGTAATTAATTACTAATCTCATATCAACAGTACTTTATCAGCCAATACCATTAGAGTTAGCTATTGATGCCCTCGCACAGAAGGAACGTAATCAGGTTTCATACTACCGGAAACCCCAGAATGTAAAGCGTGTTCGAAATAATTCAATTAATTTGGACGGGACTTCAACTGGAATTTAAAATTGTTAGATTAACTTTAAAATGAAGCTACTCTCGCCCCCCCATGATCAAACAGTTACGCTCGGGTCGGATAAATAACTAACTTTTGGTCTTTTATAATATATTTAAATGAGGGGGTGAAATATATACAAGGTGATTATAACTAAACAAAAGTGTTACCAATGTGTGTCATCCGCGGGGGACTTGGCGAGTTACTTACACACGGACGTATTTCGGGGACAGAGGCAGGGGATTCGAACCTCCACACACACACACACACACCACATGTAACAGGGTACTGACAGCAACAAGGGGTTCGAACCTCCACTCACACACACACCACATGTAACGGGGTACTGACAGCAACAAGGGGTTTTGGGGGTTTAGATAACAAAAGAGATCTGAAGTTATTGACAAGAAGCGTTTCTTTAGATACTAACAGCTACAGGGCTCTGCTGGTACTGACACCAAAAGGGATTTCACAGGTGCTGACAACTGGGTTCCACCAGGCGCTGACAGCAATAGTGCTTCATACATATAGTGAGAGCAAGAAGGTTCCACAGACGCTGGGGCACACGGACCCCACAGGTACCCATCTCAGCCAGGTTCCGGGCCACATAAAATGTATATTGTATGATGATAACAGAGACAAAGGAGGCTTCATCTTCAACAAGGGAGAGAGGAAATTGGCGAGCATCCAGCCAAAAGAAGCGCACACACACACACGCACGCACACACACACACACACACACACACAAGGAGGGTGGACACACACACACTAGGAGAGTGGACACACACACACAAGGAGAGTGGACACACACACACAAGGAGAGTGGACACACACACACACACACACACACACACACACACACACAAGGAGGGTGGACACATCTTTTTACAGGAAGGATGGGGGACATGCGTTCAAAGAAACTGCAGAAAAATTCAAAAGCTTGTACGAAAATAAGCCCAGACTAAGGAAGGAGTGTGTGTGTATGTGTGTGGGGGGAAGGGAGGGGAAATCCAGAGAGAACGTATGCAGGACAAAAGAATTCGAGGATAAACCAAGAACAAAGGGGGCGAGAGAGAGAGAGAGAGAGAGAGAGAGAGAGAGAGAGAGAGAGAGAGAGAGAGAGAGAGAGAGAGAGAGAGAGAGATTCCTATCCAGTGCGAGTAACACACGAAGAATGATAGGGTGAAGGTCCGTGATGAGGCAGGTCCGTGATGAGGCAGGTCCGGGATAAGATCCTGTATACAGATGCTGGTGGACTGGGAGAGTGAATCATAGGATCGAGTTAGTGGGAGGAACCCAGACATATTCGCTGCTTCCCGCGTCAGCGAGGCAGCGCCAGGAAACAGACGAAGAATGACTCATTCACTCATATACACGTATATGTACATAAACTCCCACATATTCACATATACATACTTAACAACAAACACATACATGACTGATGCCCAATACATTGAAGGATGTCAATCAATATGTAGGATTTCTTGACTGAATATTATATATAAATATATATATATCTATATATATATATATATATATATATATATATATATATATATATATATATATATATATACATATCATCCCTGGGGATAGGGGATTAAGAATACTTCCCACGTATTCCCTACGTGTCGTAGAAGGCGACTAAAAGGGGAGGGAGCGGGGGAGCTGGAAATCCTCCCCTCTTGGTTTTTTTTTTTTAATTTTCCAAAAGAAGGAACAGAGAAGGGGGCCAGGTGAGGATATTCCCTCAGAGGCCCAGTCCTCTGTTCTTAACGCTACCTCGCTAATGCGGGAAATGGCGAATAGTATGAAAAAAAAAAAAAATATATATATATATATATATATATATATATATATATATATATATATATATATATATATATATATATATAAGCACAGACAGTCTAGTATGGAGCGAGACAATAACTTTAGAGATGTAACGAAATAAGGATGTTTTCCCCAATATATTTATGAAAAAATGGTAATTAATAACACGTTTCGAATAACCATACCGGTGTATACGAATAACAATAGAGTTTTAAAACTATTTGACGGAGATGTTTTAGCCACCAGATGGTGCAAGAAGCAATAAGGACAGCCATGTAGAGCGGTGCTAAAGTTCCTTTTTTAAGGTACGTCAATTATAAGGAAATAAGACTAGGGATATCTCAGATCACACACGAATGTGAGAGGAATTTCAGATTCAAGTTCGGAGGAATTTAAGAGATTCAAATTCCATGAACATGTACAGTAGAGGGTTTTTCCGCAGTAATCAAGAGATTCAAATTCCATGAATGTGTACAGTAGAATGTTTTGTACAAACACGTATCAATGGTCCCTTGTGTTGTGGTTGGGCCATCAGCGTTGGATTTAGCTTCGATGGCATTACCTATGAACATACACATGGGAGAATATGAGTGCTAGCCTAGTTAATAACATGGTTTACGTGGTAAAAGACCTAGTGTTTAGAAAAACTAGAAGTCGTCCCAAAATAGTGAATGGGAGTTGTGTTGATAGCAGTTCCAGAGAGAAAGGTTTTAGGCCATGGTTAATCAAGTGGTTAGACTGTACACTTATCTATCATTCTCGACAGCCAGGGTTCGACTCTTGGGAGCACAATGGTAAAATCTTATATACATAGAGAGAGAGTGAAGGAAGAATATATATATATGAATTTAAACACCTGCTTCAAGGGCAGATATTTGGGGGACAGGATTCTAAAGCCTGGATATAGAGCAATTCTATAACACATTTTGTGAAATCTACATCAAGGGTATAGACGAGTATATGGCAGTGGTAATGTATAGTGATGATAGACGGATAAAAAAAAGAAAGAATAAAGAAAATAAGTAATTCGACAAAAGATGGTAAAATCAATAAAATATTGAATAACAATGGGAATGATATCATACTAAGAAGTCAAGCTGCATCTGAATGATACGAGATGGGTAAGATGATGATTTCACTAGCATGAGAAGGCAGGAATAAGTGAAATATGAAACCACAGTTGATAAGCGAGAAGAACACCTATAACTAGTTCACATTCATAAGAGGCAAACCAATAGTTGTGGGACCAAGTTATTATATGATGAAGCTCAGTCGGGCCAGGAAGTGATACAGTTTGAGGGCAAACGTAAGGACATGAAAACAAAGACACAGATTGTGTGTACGGTCAAAGACCTGAAGGTGCCTTTACCATCAGCCTGGGAAGGAGAAGATACCGTAAAGGAAAATGGAACAGATTCACTAGAAGTGTAGAGGAACAGGAAGAAGCTACGACCCTCACAAAGTTCGTGGACCACATCGCATCTCACCACTTGGACTCGAAGAGTGAGCGATGCATCTTATCAAACCACTCAGAATGTTGATTGAAATATCAACATCTGCATAGATGGACGCGAAGCAAAATATTCGATGTTGCGAAAAAGACATGACAGCAGAGTATTGCTAATACCCCAAGTAGGAGACAGCAATGACCCTAAAAGAAAAAAAAACTCTGGCGTGGCGACTATGCTGGGCGAGTATGACTCAGGAAAATCCAAGTAAACAAAGGGAATGGACGGGTGGATCTGATGATCTTAAGCCAGCTTGGAGGCCTCTGATACGGTCTCTTGTGGAAGACCAACGATGAAGCCGAAGGGTCCAGGTTTTGGTCAAAGGAAGGCCATTCAAATGGAACGTCGCGTACTTAAACGCGAGAAAACAGACGACGTAATGTCAGGGTAACTTTGTAGAGGTGGACGAGTGTAACAAGTAAGGTTCCGCAGGGCTTTGTGTTGAGACCATGACTGGTTCTCATCTACGTCGATGATATACCATAAGAAGCGGATTCACATCTGAATAGGTTTGCTGGTGATGCTAAAATCATGAAAGACATACGAAGCAACAGACACCACGCGACACTGCAGAGACACCCACAGAAAATAGAGCAGGGTTCGGACCAACACAAAAGCTAACGAGATTGGACCCTTGCATATCCAGCGTCATGAAGACGTACTCTGGGGAAATAAAGCACAAAGGATCGTACTGTGGCAGCGAACTAAGAGTTAACATTATGCCAAGATTATATCACCAAGATCATTACATATAAAGGATCGTGAAAGTGGCAAACCGTGTTATGATCAACTGTCCTCAAGCACACGGACTGAAATAGTTAGAAACGTAAATACACCCTAAGAAAGAAGTGCTGCAAGTCTGGCCTCCTAATTGAACAAGGTGCATGCACCTGCTGAGGGGGAATATTATAGTTTATGCATTTAGGGCAAAAATAGGATCAGCATTGAGATTCGCGTGTGTGCAGACATGTCAACTTTAGATATATATGTTGCATATGTAATACCTAAAGTTGATGTGGTGTGTCTTTGTGAAACCCCTGTTCAAGGAAGCATACAGAAAGGTTAGAAATGAGAAAAATATGTGCAGCTAGAATGATTCCCGAAAGAGTGCGTCTAGGCTCTAAAAAGGATGTGACTTGTAATGCATTTTTCTTCATTTAGAGACAGAGTGGAGAGATGATGTTACTATTACATACAATAATTTGAATGGACGAAGTAATGTGGGTAGGAAAAGATATTTCTAACCTGATGTGGCGAGGAATAGGCGAGATTACCAGTAACTTTAAAACGAAGCAACAAAAAATGGGTGGGAAGGGGATATTTCTTTTAGCAATAGAAAAATTAACAACTGAAATTCATCAAGTGAAAATATTGTGCATTAAAGAAATTAGCTTAATTTCACGTTTGACCAATATGCATACCTTCTCAATGTGGGAAGGGGACAGCAATGATGCACTACACAGCAGTTCTCTTTCTGGGACCATTGCTTTACCTGATCTATGTGAATGACTTGCCAGAAGGATTGGACTCCTACACGAACATGTTTGCAGATGATGCCAATGTCCCGTGGGCAATGAAAAATGAGAGAGATTGCATCACTTTACAAAGGGACCAAGACAAGCTCCAGCGTTAGCCTGTTATATGGCTGAGGAAGTTCAGCCAGAGATAACAGAGGCAAAGAGGATAGGAACATAATGAAAGAAGACCTTAATATGAATACTATCTAGCAGGAAATAAGCTGCAGGAAACTGTGTATGAGAGAGACTTGGAAGTCGACATTGTCCTCAACATGCCTCCAGATTCCCATATTAGAAGACTAGTTAAGGTAAATGGATATATCAGTTACATTCAGAACCTATTGGATAAGGAGATATCCAGCGAGCTATGCATCTGGCATTATGCTAAGACTTAAATACAATTCTCAGGTTTAGTCAGCGAACTCAAAGACGAGAGAAGTATTGGAGAAAGTTCAGTGGAGAGCATTAAGGATTGTACTGGTATTAAGGATTGTACTAGTTAATATTAAGAGAGAAGAGTCATAGGGAAAGGCTTAGAGGCCTTATGTCTTGTCCACGGACCACTGGTCTTCACTACAATCATAGGGAAAGGCTTAGAGGCCTCAAGTCTTGTCCACGGACCACTGGTCTTCACTACAATCATAGGGAAAGGCTTAGAGGCCTCAAGTCTTGTCCACAGACCACTGGTCTTCACTACAATCATAGGGAAAGGCTTAGAGGCCTCAAATCTTGTCCACGGACCACTGGTCTTCACTACAATCGACCTGTTCCAATCAGAGTCCATACTGACACATACAAGAACAGTCCTACACTTGCCTGCCATTGCGAGCTTCATAAGTCATAAACAAATGCACAGCTATGCAAGTGAACAGCTCAAGTTGTGTTTACGCCAGTTACTGTATTACTATATAACTGGTTATCACTTAAATGTTCAGTCAAGCTCATTAGGGCATAAAACATACCATTGACTCTAAACATCCCTGTATATCTACAACCCTGGCTATCTAAATGTACCTCACTCATATGCTTAATCCAAAGCGTGGAAATATCCAGTTCGCCCTAATTTCAAGATCCTGTACGATTAGTTCACTAGTAACTATCATGGCCTTCCAATGCTGTAATATCTGTAATGCCTCAGTTGTGTATTTTCAGCCCTATTGGCTGCCTACATCCAATAAATCAATATTTACTCATTTATTTTACACTTAAATCAATATTTATTCATTTATCTAGTATAATCTTATTAATAAAAAGCTCAGACATACAGAACTGAGTACAATACATAGACACACGGAAACCAATATAGTTTTCAAAAGATTATGTGACGCTATTTCTGTTTCCCTTAGTTTACAAATTCAGTCGTAGGGATCTTATTAGCGCGACCTTTGTAAAAACCCATTGGGAAGGACGTTCGGGAAAGCCCATACCTCAGGTTATATCAGAGATGGCTTAAGGTCAGGTCAGGTCAGGTTAGATTAGGTTAGGTTAGGACCCCAAGCGTCTCCCAACGGGTTCGCGGAGGAGGAGGAGGAGGAGGCCATCAGTGCCTTTAAGAACGCCTTGACAACACCTGTCCCCCGCTGAACCACTTACGATAATGGTCCAAGTTGCGGGTTATTACCCCGGGTCAACAGCTGTTGTTACCAGAGAATACAACCAGTCTTAACGATGCCCTCTGCTTCCTCCTCCGTCAGAAGGAGGAGGTGTGTTCTCGGTGTGTGTGTGTGTGTGTGTGTGTGTGTGCGTTTAATTGCTCATCTGCAGATCTGTGTGTGTGTGTGTGTGTGTGTGTGTGTGTGTGTGTGTGTGTGTGTGTGTGTGTGCGTTTAACTGCTCATCTGCAGCTATAACCTGGTTAGATCTCATATGGAGTACGTTCCTCTTCAGGCCTGGTCGCCAAACCTGATCAACGATGAATAGGAACTTGAAGAAATGCAAAGAAGAGCAACCAAACGAACTACTTCACTCAGAAATAAGTGTTATGAGCAAAGACTCGAAGACTTTTAGATTATTCTTAAGAAAAGGTGCAGACGACGAGATGACTGTATAGAGGTGTTCAAAATCTTACATATTTTGGATTGCAGATTTAAAGAAAATTTCTTCACCTATTACAGACTCATTGACCAGAAAGATGATAAAGGGTAAGCGATGTGATGGCAATGTTGGGAAAAGTTTCATTAAGTGTAGATTGGAGAAGCACTAGAATAAGCTATCTCAAGAAGTTTTCAATACAAAGCCTGTAATCAATATATCTAAGCTAAACAAGTATTTCACTAAAATCCCTTAGAAAGCAAACTATATATGGAGAAAAACTGGAGGAAGTGAAGTGTTTTAGACATCTGGGAGTGGATCTGGCAGCGGATGGAACCATGGAAGCGGAAGTGGATCATAGGGTGGGGGAGGGGGCGAAAATTCTGGGAGCCTTGAAGAATGTGTGGAAGTCGAGAACATTATCTCGGAAAGCAAAAATGGGTATGTTTGAAGGAATAGTGGTTCCAACAATGTTGTATGGTTGCGAGGCGTGGGCTATGGATAGAGTTGTGCGCAGGAGGATGGATGTGCTGGAAATGAGATGTTTCAGGACAATGTGTGGTGTGAGGTGGTTTGATCGAGTGAGTAACGTAAGGGTAAGAGAGATGTGTGGAAATAAAAAGAGCGTGGTTGAGAGAGCAGAAGAGGGTGTTTTGAAGTGGTTTGGGCACATGGAGAGGATGAGTGAGGAAAGATTGACCAAGAGGATATATGTGTCGGAGGTGGAGGGAGCAAGGAGAAGAGGGAGACCAAATTGGAGGTGGAAAGATGGAGTGAAAAAGATTTTGTGTTATCGGGGCCTGAACATGCAGGAGGGTGAAAGGAGGGCAAGGAATAGAGTGAATTGGAGCGATGTGGTATACCGGGGCTGACGTGCTGTCAGTGGATTGAATCAAGGCATGTGAAGCGTCTGGGGTAAACCATGGAAAGCTGTGTAGGTATGTATATTTGCGTGTGTGGACGTATGTATATACATGTGTATGGGGGGGGGGGTTGGGCCATTTCTTTCGTCTGTTTCCTTGCGCTACCTCGCAAACGCGGGAGACTGCGACAAAGTATAAAAAAAAATATATATATATATATATATATATATATATATATATATATATATATATATATATATATATATATATATATATATATATATATTAGTTATTTATTATTATTCATTATACATATATATACATACAGACATACACATATATACACATGCACATAATTCATACTGTCTGCCTTTATTCATTCATATTTTTTTCTTTCCAAAAGAGGGAACAGAGAAGGGGGCCAGGTGAGGATATTCCCTCAAAGGCCCAGTCCTCTGTTCTTAACGCTACTTCGCTAATGCGGGAAATGGCGAATAGTATGAAAGAAAAGACATATATATATATATATATATATATATATATATATATATATATATATATATATATATATATATATATATATATATATATATTCACCTGGCTGTTCAATCTTAGACATATGCACAGCACCAGTACAGTGGGGGAGACTTACAGCAATGCAATATTCTAGTCAAGCCTTCCCTTGAGTTATTTGTCTATCAGCAGAGCCAAGTGTCTCATCAGTCAGCCTCCCTGCGCTACATAAGGAAGGGGACCACTGGTATTAACCGACCAGATGGAATCGCTAAAGCTTTAATATTTCACCATAGGAAAGATCACCTCGAACTGGTACCCGTGTGGGAGGAAGATGTTCCATAGGGTAGAGGGAAGAGATGGAAGAAATTATGGAGAAATGGCCAAGTTGGTACTCAAAGTGATGCGAGACAACGGTCTAGTTTTATGGGTCGTGATGGGTTATATACATACTGACGATGGTTTACGTTCTTCTATGAACTTTAACACGGTTTCTCTCTCTCTCTCTCTCTCTCTCTCTCTCTCTCTCTCTCTCTCTCTCTCTCTCTCTCTCTCTCTCTCTCTCTGTTTCAGAGCTAGCCACGACAGCTTCCCTGGTCTACCAGCACTTCATCGGTTATCAAGTTCTCCATACTTAATTTCTTTTTCTATCCTTCATGTGTTTTTTCAAGATCCATGACTGCCACAGTGAAATCCCCGTTCCACTTTACGTGTCAGCATTTTACGCACATATTTCTCAATGCATCATCTGGTCCCTAAATTCTCTTAACATTCTTGAAGCCACGTTTTTTTCTCCCCAGTCTGATGATCTTCGTATACCACTACCATCTAAATCACCACTTTCCCATGCATCATACCAGGTATACTCAACCTACATGATTCTGTGATTTGTGCATTCAGATAATATCCCCTTCCGTTTATATAAAGAATGCAGGTTTCTTTCACTCCTCTGGCACCTCACCATGAGCCATGCATATACTGAAAATGATGACAAAGCAATCGACAACACTGTCATCTAACTACTTGAGAAATTCTACTGCAATCCCCTCCCCTCCAGCTGCGTTGCCACACTTCACCTTCCGCAAGGCTTTCACCACCTCCCTTCTTACAAAACCAGTCATCATTTCATCCCTCGCCTCAAATACATAAATAGATTTATTCACCATTCGGACGTTTGCATCACAAGAAACAACTTCATTAACTAGATGAAATCCCTTCAGAATTGCCAGAAAATTACGGAAAAAAAAAGACACTGGATTCGATCTCTACGAGGAATAATTATTATCCACAGAGAAGACTTCATTTTCTTTAACTTCTCTGGCTGCATCTCATATCTGGACACTAACCTGCAACTCGTTAAAAAATTATCTTTTCCATAAATCAAGATAGGACAAAATAAGGTGTAGTTGTATTTGTGAAAGCTGTGTTCCTCATCGCTTCTGACGGAAAGAACATTATTCATTCAGCCATGTGTATGTGTGGTCGAAAGCCACGTATGCAACAATCTCGAGAAACAATGGCAGTTATACAAAACTTAGATGATTAAACTACGTTACATGGGGATATTGTATGGCATATTCCTTATATATATATATATATATATATATATATATATATATATATATATATATATATATATATATATATATATATATATATATATATTCCTCCAAACACACACGCAGCAAAGACATTTCAGAAAGCACTAAATCGAAATGACAGGTATATATATGAAGTATCCAACTCCATAGACAAACACGAAGAGTTACTCCATCCTCAAAACTGACATTCGAAGGAAATAAACAGCCAATAACCTGCTTTGTTTAGTAAATGCAAAACAATCAAATAATCAGCTGGATGACCATTCACTTAGCTGTCCAGGAAACAAGCAAGCTAAACAACCAGTTTAACAGTCAACTTACCACTTGACAAACCACTTTATCCATTAACCTACCTACCAATCAATCAACCAATTTACCATTCGATCTACCACATTTCCAATCAACGTACCAGTTTATCAACCAGATTACCAGTTAACCTACCACTTTACCAAATTAACCAGCCAAACTTACCAGTTAACCAACCATTTCGCCAGTCTACCTGCCACTGAACTAACTGATTTACCTGTCAACTTACTAGTCAACCAACCACTATACCAGTCAACCAACCAGTGAACCAGGCAGTTTAACAGTCAACCTATCACTTAACCAACCACTTTACCAGTCAACCTTCCACTTAACCAACCTCATTACCAATTAATCAACCAGTTTACCAGTACAACTACCACTAAACCAAAGAGCCAAGCCACTTGACCAACCACTTTACCAGTTAACCAGTCATTTTCCCCCGGCCATTCAGTTACCCACTGTGGAAGGGGCAGGCAGGCAGGCAGGCCAACACGTCCTCCTCCTCCCGCCTCTTGTAACCTCGGCCCAGAGCAGACGGCCCGTGAAATTGAAGTGACTTTGACAAGCTTGGGAAATTTACGTGTCACCGTTGTTAGACGAGGTCATGTATCTAGTTATAGCTTAGGGGGGGAGGAAGGGGGATGATATTCTACGTGCTGACCTTTCCGGTCAAGATATCGAAAATTTGATTGATTTCTTAACATAAGAGAGTTGGTATCGGCGTGTGTTTGACACTACGCGATTGCCGTCTGTGAATTAAGAAACCTATTACTTACACAAGAATTAGTCTCAAATCACCCTTTCCCCACCTCTGAATATATATATATATATATATACATACAAACACACACACACACGCGCGCGTACGCATAGATGACAAACATTAGAACAGCATTCACGTTTATGGTTGAGGAAATAATCAACGAACTTATCATATCCTACGCAAAGCAGATACGAGAATAAGATTCTCAAGTTTGACTGGATCTTGAAATGCTGGAAAGCACCACTAGACATACACCACTCGGAGCCTCCTGGTGAAGGAAGCTGGATCTTCGGGCAGGAAGGAGGAGGAACTATAACAATATTCATAAGACAACCGTATTGGTAAAAGGAAGAAACGACGCATGACTGAGGAGTCTTCTCCATGATGGGTCGAGGTCAGGGCTGGCGTACCGCAGGGTAATGAAAAGAGGAGGAAATCTCACAGTGGCCCGTTACTTACCCAAAAGAAATCGGATTGTACTAGTGAATGCGTGAAAGGAGAAACTTGAACGTAAATGCGATTGGAAAAAGGTTAGTAGGTTCAGCTGTGAAGAGAGACAGGTTTGTTGGCGTGTGAGTCTGAATGGAGAAAACTTAAAAGGAAATGAAGAGTATCTTGCTACTTTAACTTAAAGTAGGAGGTTAGAAAGAGACTCGTTATCTTACCTTAACTCCCTGAAACCCAACCCCGACCCTCCCACCATACTTAAAAAAAAAAATGGTTTTTACTTTTATCTTACCGACCCTAACTTAAAGTAAAGTACAGTTCGGTTCAGTAAAATGCTATCTGCTGGCTATGTGCGCCTGATGGGAAATGCCCGGTGTAGACCCCGTTGCTCACCAACGTGAGACGAAGGGTATTCGAGTACATAGTATTCGAATAGTCGTATCCAAGCTATAGCTTCCCGCGAGACGCGTCACAATACCTGCCCTACACCTACCTTACCCTACACCTACCCTATACCTGCATTACACCCTACACTTGCCCTACACCTGATGCTTTAAAATAAAAAGCTTAAGGTAGTGACACTGTTTTAAAAGTGGTCTAATAGTCCCTTCCTATGTACTACAGGGAGGGTGTATTGACGAGAGAGAGAGAGAGAGAGAGAGAGAGAGAGAGAGAGAGAGAGAGAGAGAGAGAGAGAGAGAGATCCCATTTCGGGTGGTGTACTTCCAACCATGACAATGTGTTTTGAGAAACATTCATTAATGTTGGCACATAATCTCTCGCACTTGTGCCTCATGTGTACAAATATATATACCCAAGTAGCCACACCACTAACTAATTTCGTTCCCCGTAAAGGTGATGCACCAATTCGAGATAAAACTGTGTTACATTTTCCCCACCAGAGTTTAAAATCCTCCAAAAAGAATATCAGCATATTATAGTGGGCAAACAGAAGACTCTGCGTAAAGGTGTTTTAATCAAATCGGCATTGGTTGATATAATGTGGCATTCGAAGGTGTGTACGCCCAAGTTGCGTATCAAGTAACCTATTACGACTCTAAACTTACTTGTCAAGTATCCGATTACGGATCAAAGTCTGAGTCAAGTTTTCGAATATCTACAGTTGTTTAGCATCTCAAGTCCAGTGTTCGAATGCCCCCTACACGTTCAAGACAAAGTGTTCGAATGCGTATACGTCATAATCTACATGTCCGAATGCGTTCACATGCTTTGATTCGATTATTCCAATGGGGCTTACATGCTCTTCATCGGGCAAGAATAACACATGACCGAGCAGGTGTGACGTGCTGTGATAAATAGTGGGTTTGTGGCGCTCAAACGGCAGAATAGCCTCTAAGATCAATTTATACAGTCAATGAACGAGATCAACACCCAAGAATCCAAACAGCAGGCCGAGTATATTACTATCTTGAACCAATTACTGAATCGTTCAACGTATTCTTTTCATGACTGACTGACTTGACACTGGCAAAATATGGCCCAGTGGAAGGCCATCTCGAGTGGACCTGTCCCACTGGAAGGCCATATCGAGTGTACACGCCCTAGTGGAAGGCCATATAGAGTGTACTCGCCCTAGTGGAAGGCCATATCGAGTGTACACGCCCTAGTGGAAGGCCATATAGAGTGTACACGCCTTAGTGGAAGCCCATCTCGAGTGTCCACGCCCCACTGGAGAACCATATCGAGTATACACGTCTGAGTGGGAAGAGGAGAGAGAGAGAGAGAGAGAGAGAGAGAGAGAGAGAGAGAGAGAGAGAGAGAGAAAAGGAAAATGAAGACATTAATCAGGTCTCCATAGGCGTCTGCAAGAACAAGACCCTTAAAAGAAGGAATGGAAACAAGGGATTGGGAGGGAAAGACGAAGAGGATTCCCATGACCTAACGATAGAGGGGATTCTCCCTCCCCCCCCCCCTTAACCTTGACCTACAAAACTGGAAAGAGACTTCCAGTGGACGACAGGCCTCCAGTGGACGACAGGCCTTCAGTGGACAGCTTTACCGGTGGTAATCTTGGCGGGAACTCGCGCGTGAAATTAAAGTAACTCCAACAGGACTCGGAAACTTATGTGTCGGGGTTGTTAGAACGGGACGAGGGAGGGAGAGAGAGAGAGAGAGAGAGAGAGAGAGAGAGAGAGAGAGAGAGAGAGAGAGAGAGAGAGAGACACAGACAGAGACAGAGAGAGAGAGAGACAGAGACAGAGACAGAGACAGAGACAGAGAGAGACAGAGACAGAGAGAGAGAGAGAGAGAGAGACAGAGAGACAGAGACAGACAGACAGAGGGAGAGAGATAGAGCGTGTGTGTGTGTGTATGTGTGTGTTTGTTATGTCCTAAAAGACGCATCTGGATGCCGGCAAGATTTTGCTCGCATGACGCAGGTTTACAGACTTTGTGAAATATGTCGAAATGATTTTTTTTTCACAGATTTTGTAGACTATGTTATGAAAGAAAAGATTTTTTTTCAGATTGTGTCGAATATATCAAGAAAGACGAGATTTGTTTTCACAGATGTTGTCCAATATATTGAGAATAAATTCGTTTTACAAAATTTTGTCTGAAATGTTATGAAAGACAAGATATTTTCACAAATTTTGTTTAATGTGTCGAGATAGACATGACTTCAATGTAGTCGTGGGTGTGGATGCGAAGGTAAATATAGAAAGGAAGGCGTGATGTTGGTCTGTGAAGAATGTTTGCTATAGTGCCCCATGATGATATTGAGAATTCCGTTTTCTAACGTTTAAATTTATCATTACGTCAGAGGAGATCTTATAGTGACAATTTGCTGTGTTATGTTATAACAGATTTACGTGTTCAAGATCTGATGGAAGAATTTTCGATGTCTCGTCTCATACATGCTATCATCATTGTCTCTCACATGTCACCAGCATTGTCTCACACGTCACCATTATTGTCTCTTCACACGTCACCTTCATTGTCTCTCTCACACGTCACCATCATTGTCTCTCTCACACGTCACCATCATTGTCTCTCTCACACGTCACCATCATTGTTTCTTCACACGTCACTATCATTGTCTCTCACACACGTCACCATCATTGTCTCTCACACACGTCACCATTATTGTCTCTCACACACGTCACCATCATTGTCTCACACACGTCACCATCATTGTTTCTTCACACGTCACTATCATTGTCTCACACACGTCACTATTATTGTCTCTCACACACGTCACCATCATTGTCTCTCGCACACGTCACCATCATTGTCTAACACACACGTCACCATCATTGTTTCATGTCACCATCATTGTCTCTCACACGTCACCATCATTGTCTCTCACACACGTCACCATCATTGTCTCTCACACACGTCACCATCATTGTCTCTCACACACGTCACCATCATTGTCTCTCACACACGTCACCATCATTGTCTCTCACACACGTCACCATCATTGTCTCTCACACACGTCACCATCATTGTCTCTCACACACGTCACCATCATTGTCTCTCACACACGTCACCATCATTGTCTCTCACACACGTCACCATCATTGTCTCTCACACACGTCACCATCATTGTCTCTCACACACGTCACCATCATTGTCTCTCACACACGTCACCATCATTGTCTCTCACACACGTCACCATCATTGTCTCTCACACATGTCACCATCATTGTCTCTCACACATGTCATCATCATTGTCTCTCACACGTCATCATCATTGTCTCTCACACGTCCTCTTAAAATGCCCTTGGCATGTCTGACGCCCGACGAGGAACCGAGATAGAATGACCTTTCAATGTTGTAAGCTCTGAGGCTCATGAATAAACCCAACAGTATTGAGGCATGTAGACTGCGTGTCAGCGAGAGGTCGGGATGTTCATGTCTCTGAGGGCGTCACCAACTGGAAAGATTTTCCAGACAATCACATTTAGCACAGTGAAAAACACCTATTCCATTATTAGATTAATTCAATACATATATATTATCCCTGGGGATAGGGGAGAAAGAACACTTCCCACGTATTCCCTGCGTGTCGTAGAAGGCGACTAAAAGGGGAGGGAGCGGGGGGCTGGAAATCCTCCCCTCTCGTTTTTTTTAATTTTTCCAAAAGATGGAACAGAGAAGGGGGCCAGGTGAGGATATTCCCTCAGAGGCCCAGTCCTCTGTTCTTAACGCTACCTTGCTATCGCGGGAAATGGCGAATAGTATGAAAGAAAAAAGATATATATATATATATATATCCTAGCCTGAGCCAGGTATGTCCCTAAGGGCATATTAACAGTAGTGTGGACTATGGACCGACTGTCTATTCAATTAGGATTCGAACCTATGCGCTCCACCCTATGCGGCCACAAGTCAGGAACGCTAACCAGTTACACCACAGAAATCCTCCTTCACACTACGTCGTCCACTGGTTTAGCTCACACCAGGTTAGAACTACGCGATACATTCAGCTGCTCATTTGGTAGCCAGGCAAGACAAATCTAACAGCTGGGACTACACATGTCAGTGGCGGGTTTAGACTTCGAGATGAAGTAGTATAATAACATCAGCAGTAAAGATAGTCCACTGGTTTGGTAACATCTATCCATTGGCGACATCTTGGCGAGGTCTTCTATAGCCACCGAAGCGCAATGGTGCCAATTCGTCTTTACCCCCCACCAAGACACGCTGCGCGGATAGGATCTCGTCTTCCTCATCTACTGAGATGACCATCCCGAACGATATAGTCTAGTTTGGCAGAGTGCTGACAGATGCCCGAGATCGCCCAGCGGCGACCGATGTGGGTCGAGGATGGGGGGAGCCCGAGACGCGAAAGGGAGGGTGAGGTGAGGTGAGGTTCTTTGCCAGGAAGAAAACTGATTTTGTACGAAGTCAAGTTTTTAAAGTGGTGTTCATTACGTGTTCCATTCATCACAGTGTGGTTCCAGGGATTCTAGATTTGCAACGAGTCTATGATCGCCACTTAAACGTCCACAGTGTAGTTTGGACCCTCCTACGTAGGTCTGTACACTCAACGAAGTCGAAGATTATCTGTAACTGTACAAAAATGAATGAATGAAGACTTCTTTGTGAGCTAGAACCGTGACGGGAATGGGTTGGCGTGGACTTTGACCTGAAGCGGCTTTCAGTGGTCACATATATTGCTATCCCCACCGACATGAGGATGGGACACATGAGAAAGCACTAGAAGCTTAGTATGTCCGTCTTAACCTCCGTGTGGCCGGACGCCCTGCCCAGGGTTCGAAGGCGATCTGTGGCGCATGCGTATATAATTCTTTGTCGAACGGTTTCAGAGCATCTCTGGTAGGAAGCCACCGACTAAGGAGGTATATATACTATTGGTATTACCTGCGTGTGTATCGGAAAGGTTAGTGACAGCTGAGCAGTGAGCCAGCACTTCAGTGTCATAAGTTTAATTACTTTGGTACAAGTTGCTCTCTGGGATTTCTGCTTCAACACTTGGGCCTGCTGGCTTTCAGTCCACAAAAATACAATCTCTCCATCTTGGATAGTACACTTGACAGCATATAACTCGCACAACTCTTTCTTCCTTAGATTTTCCTGCGTTGAGCACTACGTGCGTACTCTACTGTCCGGTAATATCTGGTATTCGTTAAAAAATAAGTTAATGTCTCCCTGTCTCTCTCCGTCTATCTGTCTATTTCCCTCCCTCTCTGATTTACATTTGCCTTTTCATCACCCTCAAAACCCTGTTGCAGTTTTAAAGGACGAAGATGGTAGAGACGATAGGGAATTTTCTGCACTGTTGAACCTTTCAACAAGACAGATAACCCAATCAAGCCAAGTTAATGTGAGCGTTGCTGACCTCCACAACCTTTCTGCATTACTCTCATCCCAGACCCCCAATATGGTCCCGGCTGTTGACCCAATATGGTGGTCGTCCATCACATGCCCAATATCCTACCGTCATCAGACCACAAGATAAGTCTCTCCATCAACTGACCCCAAAACGCCATTGACCTAATAAATAGGGATTTCTGCCTGTCACTCAAAACTATCGCTAGACTTCAGTGGTTATGGTCAGGCGAAACCAGCACATCACCAACGTAATGTTGGTTGTAAGGGAGACTTAGAAACATTAAATGGTCTCTATCCGAGACGTAAATTATTACAGACCTTACGTGCAGATGTCCAGGGAAGGCTACGTGCCAGCAGGATCTGTGCTTACAGCAAAGTATTGTAGCTGCAGTAGCGCCTGCGCGCAGCCAGAGGGAAGAGATAGATAAGAGTTTTCAGACACCAACAAGACATTCAAGTGCGACGTGTGGATAAATCTTCGTCTCCAATTGTATTCTGCGAGTGGTACTTGAACGTAATGTTAACATTTGATGGTATTCAAAGCTGAACGTCTTGATTCGTTGTTTATCTCGTTGGACACCATACATCACCCTCTGTCCTCTGCCTATTCCCTTACGCCTCTAGTTCTCTGTCGCTTCCCCATAGTCCCAGAGCCCTTCCTCTATAGACAGTGACCATCTTTCTCACCGATGGTTTTGCCCAGCGTACGAAACAGTTGGTCGTTTTTCCTATGCCTATGTGGGCTGCTTCGAATGCTTTTCCACCCTGCTTGTTCAATCATTTATGCAGTACTTCAGCCTCTTCCTACCTTGATAGGTGTTCATATACTTGGGTATGCGGATAATATGAGCAGATCGTATATCATCTTTTTTTGTTCATCGATTCTTTTGGTTATACTTCGCCCTTCCTACCTATGACACATGGTCGACCATCCAGTACAAAGTATACCGTATACCAAGCTATCCTCTTTAATACTTATAATCCTTTTTTTTTTGTTTACTGTACATCACCTGTCTTCACCCCTGACTCAGTGGTAATATATATTACCGCCTTCTGTATGAATTTCTTCGAATTCAGACCTATCATACCACTAACTTTCCAACTGTGCTGCTTTCAGCATTTCTTTCTTCATCTTTCCACTATGATACTGCCTTCCTCCTTAAACTACACTAAAGATAATTTCCCGAACTCCTCAATGATATGTGCCAGCAGGACATCCAAATATTCACCACTGAATATTCAAATTACATTCTGCAAAAAAAAAAAACCTTGTCATTACCATACACCTTTTTTTTCTTCCTTTATAGATCGAAAAATAATAAGAATTTGATCAAGTTGACGGTCCATCGACAACTTTACTCTGGTAAGACATTCATACTATCGCATCGTAAAACAGCATTTTACTCTTCCACTGTAAATGGTATATACACATCTCTGTTTACACAAAACACTTCGTACTGCCAAGACATGTCTGTATATGGAGACATTAGAGAGCAGAAAAAACAGATTTACAGTTTACAGTGGAAGAGGAGTGGAATGATGAATTGCCAGTCTTAGTAACGATATATATATGATAAATATATATGATTAATGAATATAAAGCACTACAGCATAAAGAAGAGGACTGGTTAGTGTCTGGAACAGGAGATTCTCACTTCTGCTCAGTGATTTAGAGAAGAATAATACCAGTTTGTTTGGAATAGGATTTGTTTGACGGTTGTACATAGGGTTATAACACTGTCTAAAAAAAAAAAAAAAATCAAATCTATTTTCTATGATTATTACACGAAAGTGCACTTGGGAACTTTTCGTGTTTCATTTTCCCCGTGGACTCATAGGAATATACATATATTTTATATATATATATATATATATATATATATATATATATATATATATATATATATATATATATATATATATATTTTTTTTATACTTTGTCGCTGTCTCCCGCGTTTGCGAGGTAGCGCAAGGAAACAGACGAAAGAAATGGCCCCCCCCCCATACACATGTATATACATACGTCCACACAGGCAAATATACATACCTACACAGCTTTCCATGGTTTACCCCAGACGCTTCACATGCCTTGATTCAATCCACTGACAGCACGTCAACCCCGGTATACCACAACGCTCCAATTCACTCTATTCCTTGCCCTCCTTTCACCCTCCTGCATGTTCAGGCCCCGATCACACAAAATCTTTTTCACTCCATCTTTCCACCTCCAATTTGGTCTCCCTCTTCTCCTCGTTCCCTCCACCTCCGACACATATATCCTCTTGGTCAATCTTTCCTCACTCATTCTCTCCATGTGCCCAAACCACTTCAAAACACCCTCTTCTGCTCTCTCAACCACGCTCATTTTATTTCCACACATCTCTCTTACCCTTACGTTACTCACTCGATCAAACCACCTCACACCACACATTGTCCTCAAACACCTCATTTCCAGCACATCCATCCTCCTGCGCACAACTCTATCCATAGCCCACGCCTCGCAACCATACAACATTGTTGGAACCACTATTCCTTCAAACATACCCATTTTTGCTTTCCGAGATAATGTTCTCGACTTCCACACATTCTTCAAGGCCCCCAGAATTTTCGCCCCCTCCCCCACCCTATGATCCACTTCCGCTTCCATGGTTCCATCCGCTGCCAGATCCACTCCCAGATACCTAAAACACTTCACTTCCTCCAGTTTTTCTCCATTCAAACTCACCTCCCAATTGCCTTGACCCTCAACCCTACTGTATATATATATATATATATATATATATATATATATATATATATATATATATATATATATATATAAAATCTACAGAATGTGACCGACTGGGAATAAAGGGAGTGGTCTCTCTTATGCAGGAACGTTATTTTCTGCAAAGAGTCGAGTGGCAAAGCATTTAAACAGAGATACAAAAGAAAAATCTAATTCTTATTGGATAATGCGATTTAAATGGTCTAGCACGACAGAGTTCATCTGAATACATAAATTAACATTTTCTTTTTAACTTAACGAAAAATTAGACCATATGATCTCGTTAAACTACATTTTAGTAAATAAATCACGAGAAACCCTACATCCTATTCATTTTTGCCCTTTCACATGCGCACATTCTTACCTCGTGTGATTATGATATGAATTTCCCCATATCTCTTCTGCTCATCGATTGCATAAGTTTCTTTGTTAGCTTAAGGAATCTAATTGTGTTTGGCATCATATCACATGGTTATAGTGGTTTAAGGTACCTAGCCAAGAGGATCGCTTACCTTTACAGTTCTTCGTAATGACAGACGTAGCCAGCAGGGACCTGGGAGAGAAGAACGAGTGTTAAGTCTATTACTGATGATGACTAAGTCTTTCAGATGGGTTCATAGATACGTTAAAATCTCAGATCCAGTCCCATTGCTTGGGGTGGGATAACATTCTACAACATACTTACATACGTGTTAAAGATACAGCAATAAATGAAATGACAATAAGGCAAGGGAGAATAACATTCTACAACATACTTACATACGAGCTAAAGATACAGCAATAAATGAAATGACAATAATAAAGCGTTATGCCCCGATTCATCTTGCCAGAGGATAATGCAAGAAAACAAGATATGGTTTTGAATGCTCTTTTCAGTAAATCGCTTGGTACTGGGAGAGTTCCAGAGGACTGGAAGTTCATTAAGGTAATGATTATACTCAAAAGAGATAATAAGCCATTATAAAATAACCTTAATAACGTATGTTATCAGGAGGGTACTTTTGGCATCAATCAAGGATTGTACACGGGACCAGAGCTATGTGACAAGTGATGAAACAAGACTTAAGAAGCCAAGATATAAGGACGGAAGTGATACGTATTAGTAATCATATGGTGACTCTACGGCTTAGAAAATAAGGCTCAGAGAATAGGAAGGAAATACGTACACAGGAAGATATATATATGAAATCGAACGACATGAAATATATCTTTACTCTGTAGTGGAAAGTGTGAGGATTCCAGAAGAGGGGAATAAACAAGCATTAACATATATCAAAAAAACCAAAGAGTAAAGAAAATCAATGGAAATGAAAAAGAAAATGTCTCAAATCATACGAAACTATAGAAAATCAATGGAAATGAAAAAGAAAATGTCTCAAATCAAACGAAACTATAGAAGATCAATGAAAATAAAAAGGAAATGTCTCAAATCATACGAAACTAAAGATCAATGAAAATAAAAAGGAAATGTCTCAAATCATACGAAACTATAGAAGATCAATGAAAATAAAAAGGAAATGTCTCAAATCACACGTAACGTGGCAATGAGAAGGCGAGAATATCAACCGAAAACGGTAAAGAAAAGTACAACTGGCTGTTATCAGAATCAAAAGGGAGGTTATGATGAATAGTTTAACGAGTGACGGGACTTCGAAGGTCAGGGTCCTCAACTCATACCCAGCTTTACGTAAACCAACTTCCCATACCATCATCCTTCATAATGACGACCTAATAAGTTTGGACTAGTTCGATTCTTTTTTTGTATCATAATTTGGACTTCTTAGATCCGTTTTCTTTTGTATCATAATTTCATAACGTTAGGGTACAGAGAGAGAAACAGACGGTCCTACGCAAGAGTCAAATGCCCTTACCCACAGAACTGAGTGGATAGTAATTGGATGTTTCTTTGATACACTGAGATATAACCATAATATACATAATCGAGGAAGACAAAACTATACATTTCACTTAAAAATCTATACGCTATGATAAATCAGGGCCATATATTAAGTTAGTCATCATCATATACCTACAGTTCAAATCTAAGGCAGGTGTGCCTTACAGCAAAGAAGTCCTGAGTGGCTGAAGAAAATACTATACTAGTAACAGTTGCTGTCTTCTGTGACAAGCTGGGTCGCCACACCTACCTTTGATGAAGGACAACGTTAGTTTGATATTAGTCCTGTGGTTATTAAGGAATAGACTTTTTTTTTTTTGTGTGTGTGTGTGTGTGTGTGTGTGTGTGTGTGAATCGTCCAGACAAAATAGGTCTCATTTGCATAATGAACAGCAAAGTTTGGCAAAACTTTAAATCTACCAGAAAAAAACATACGTTTTTGTATATGCAAATTGACTTGTAATGTTTTTTTAGATGTAGTTGAAATCTAAGGTCAATTTTGCCTGTAAACTGTATGAAGAACATCTTGGGTGGAATTCGAAATCAGCGAGCAAAATAAATCTTTTTTGAAATGGAAGTAACCCAAAGTCCATCTCTACCAAGTTTGTCTCAAGTTAGCCCAGTAGTTTTAGAGAAGAGGACTGAAAATAAGAAAAAGTTAAAAGGATAGACAGACTATTCTAGTAGTAACGGCAGCCATCGTGGACAGAACGACCAGACGCGAGGTTTGAGAAGGAACGACACTAGGATAATCCCGGCCAGGTTGGGTTCGAACCGGACCAGGAGTTGACGAGGAGATTGAAACGCGAGAAGTTTTGCCGATGATCATCGACAGAACATGACGGACGATCACGCCAAGTGATGACCAAGTCTCACACGGTCCTTGGCCGAGTTTGCTTACATACGACTGCCATGACTACATAAGCGCGAGGGAGTTAGACGAGTGCAGGGGAGAAGGTGAGAATGAAGTAGATGATGAATGTGGAGAGAACGAGTGTGAGAGGGTGACTGAGGGAGAGTGAGAGTGTGTAGGAGGCTATGAGTGATGGAGACGAGTTTGAGGGAGCGTGTGTAGGAGGCTATGAGTGTGATGGAGACGAATTTGAGGGAGCGTGTGTAGGAGGCTATGAGTGTGAAGGAGACGAGTGTGAGGGAGAATGTTAATGCAGAGATGAATGTGAAGGATAGGGGACAGTGTGAGTGTGAGGGAGACGTTGAGTGTGAGAGAGAAGGGTACGAGGGATACAGTAACTGTGGGAAAGGGTGATCATGAGAGAGAGAGAGGGCGATTATGAAAGAAGATAGTGAGGGAAGACGTGAGCAAGACAATAAGTGAGGGGAAAGGATGAGTGTGAGGAAGACGAAGAGTGTGAGGGGAACGAATGACGTAGGCTGACTTCGTAGCATGGCAGATGTCATGTGTGATCCATCACAACAAAATAGGAGACTAGAAAAATGGTAAGGAAAAAAAAATCATGATTAAATCAAACGATTTAAAAAAATTGTGTGTGTGTGTGTGTGTGTGTATTGGAGAGACAGAATACCTTAAGGCAAGTTGACAGAGGCGAGTGATACAGCTGAATGAATACAGATATTCAAGATATAACTAGAAAGGACCTGAAGGCCTAAAAAGCAATGAGGTATTGGATTAATATATATATATATATATATATATATATATATATATATATATATATTATCCCTGGGATAGGGGAAAAAGAATACTTCCCACGTATTCCCTGCGTGTCGTAGAAGGCGACTAAAAGGGAAGGGAGCGGGGGGCTGGAAATCCTCCCTCAAAGGCCCAGTCCTCTGTTCTTAACGCTACCTCGCTATCGCGGGAAATGGCGAATAGTATGAAAAAAAAAAAAAAAAATATATATATATATATATATATATATATATATATATATATATATATATATATATATATAGGTGGTAACACGAATCACAGTACATAGGCCAAACCTACAGCAAACAGTGTCCTGTTAAACACTTGTGGTTTCATTGTTTCATTGCACGACTTACAAAAATCTTTACCTCGAAGGCTTCTCTTCCTGACTTTTTCTTTCAAACTTTTTCTCGATTGTCCGATCGCAAATTTCCTTCAACTAGACAGAATCATCATCTCTGTTTGACGTTTAGCAATGTGACGACTCTGTGAACATCAAGGGGTAACTATGTGATGTTAAACTGGATTTAAAATCATACTGAAGATAAGTAACCTTTCCAAGTCTCACTCATCAGCAAGAATGTCCTTAGAAATAAGTAGAGCACAGTAGACAGCTGAAGTGAATACCTTGAGATTTATATGAGAAGTGGGAAGACTTGAACACAGTGAGGAATGAGGAGATTTTGAGATCCAGGATTTCGAGAGCTGGGGGTGAACGGGGTGGGGGAATGGTGGATGAGACGAATGTTGTCCTCCAGCGGTGGACAACGCGGCGAAAATTGAGAGAGAGAGAGAGAGAGAGAGAGAGAGAGAGAGAGAGAGAGAGAGAGAGAGAGAGAGAGAGAGAGAGAGAGAGAGAGAGAGAGAGTTCAGGTCGACATGCTGACCTGTAGGAGGCCCGGCAGCGCCACTGAGAGAGAGAGAGAGAGAGAGAGAGAGAGAGAGAGAGAGAGAGAGAGAGAGACAGACAGACAGACAGATTACCACAAACCTACGGTGAAATCACTGTTAAACCTACGGTAAAAGTACTATAAATTACCGGGCAAAGAAAACGTGGGTCTTGATTGATCGCTGGCATAACAAATCCAGCGGTGACTATTCAAATATTACACTGGTGGTGTCGACTGTATTGTGTAACGCTTGGGTGTGCTCCAGGCTGAATATAATCTCTTGTGCTGTATCCAACATATAGTCTCTTGTAACACACAATCTCTGTTGTTCTGTATCCAAAATAACACACAAATCTCTGTTGTTCTGTATCCAAAATAACACACATCTCTGTTGTGCTGTATCCAAAATAACACACATCTCTGTTGTGCTGTATCCAAAATAACACACAATCTCTGTTGTGCTGTATCCAAAATAACACAGTAAACTCTTAGCCATCCTCCAGAAGGAAATGAGAGGCTATTTCTCCATGAAAACATATTACGAACTGAATATAACAAGTTATTCTCCTTTTATGAACAGTACGAATACTATTCATATATTTTGACATGTTGTAGGCGAGCGTGAGTCATTGGCGACGTGTGTGTGTGTGTGTGTGTGTGTGTGTTGATGTCTTCTCCCGTCTAGTGAAGGCGACATACCCCCGATGCAACATTCACCCCGTAATACAATATTCCCGAGCATCAAAATATTGCTTTACACAAAAAAATATATATGCTTCGTAGTAGCACACACCTCGGGCGCTTACTGTGGTGGGAACAACGCGTTTGAGCCGAGCAGCTGGTCAAGTCCTCCAGCACTTTGGCAGCTCCTCACAAAGATAGGATTCTTGAGGGTTTTGGCTTGGCGCACTTTTGAAAGACTCCTTCCGCGCATCAGATGACTGGCGTGGAAGTGCGTTTATACCACCTACGGCCTACCAGCCGACGGCGCTGCTGCTCCTTCTTAGCAGTAGAAGAATGTACCAATACTCCATGCGAGGCAGTAGTAGTGTGTGTGTCAGCGAGTGATCTACCGATGATAATAGTGTACATGAAAGAAAGATATTTGGCCATCTCGTTAAATCTAACGTTACCACCCCCCCAAAGCTTAGCCTTCTTCAATAAACCACATAGGATTGTTTAGGATGCACGAAGAATGAGGAAAAAAATATATAGTTCATTTTCTTGGTCAAGTTTGGTAAGCGTTCAAGAGGGTTATGATGTGGATGGTCAAGTGTGAACGCAACGCAGGCCCCTGGGGGGGTCTTAGGGGACCAACAGACCACCGTCTCTTTCCCCTCCTCCTCCATCCACCCTCTCCTGGCTTCACCGAAGGATTACACCCTACGCACCTTGACTTATCCTTTAAGGATCCACGTACCTCATTACCGAATCAAAGTGTAAAAGGAAACTACACCAGAACCCTTCATTACAAAATCTTTTGAGACCACATAACGAAAAAAAAAATTTTCGATTTTATTCCAGACACACTGGTGACCTGAAAGCCTTACATACAAAGGCTGGTTTTAGGATCTTTTAAGCCAGCGACCTCTGGGACGTCATTAGTCCCGCACCATACAAAACAAACAAACTAACCAAGGACAAAAAACAAAAACAGACGCCCCGTTTGCCCCCGGGCGCAAAAGAACTAATGGAAACACTTGTGTACATTTCATTAAAGAAGTCAATATGAATATACCCCTCGTGACGTTTCTAGAATATGTATATTTATAATGTGTTAATGGGTGGGTGTGTGGTATTCGTTTTTTTTTCTTTCCAAGTCCCCTTCACAGGACTTTTCATTTCCATCCTATTTTTCTTCCCGATAGAAGTGAAATTTTGCCACCCAACCCATTTCCTTCCAGGCTTGCTAAAAAAAAGAGTTATCTCTTGCAAGATATTCAACTATGGAGAAGACCAGTCTAGAAATATAATGGACAACTTTGGATTAGTCTACCCTAGGGGAAAAATAACTGGTAACTGGTTTAGATGATTTGTGGAGAGAGAGAGAGAGAGAGAGAGACAGAGAGAGAGAGAGAGAGAGAGAGAGAGAGAGAGAGAGAGAGAGAGAGAGAGAGAGAGAAAAGAGAGAGAGAAAGAGAGAGAGAGAGAAAAAGAGAGAAAGAGAGAGAGAGAAAAAGAGAGAGAAAGAGAGAGAGAGAGAGAGAGAGAGAGAGAGAGAGAGAGAGAGAGAGAGAGAGAGAGAGAGAGTTGTGAGGTTCCTTCAGTAGGATGACACAAAAGATTCATTTATACTCCTTGAAGAGTTATGCCAGAGTCGTATTGGAATACTCATCACCGTGTTTCGAAGAGGAAGAAAAGACCTTGTTATTAAGGAAACTATTCCAAGTTGCTGAAATCCAAATATGTAGCAACTTATGAGTATGAAAGAGAAAACAAATATAATTGCCAGGCGATGGAAAAAATACCTACTGAAATATAGATTATAAGACAATTGCCAAGTGATGAAAAATACCATTGAAGACAACGAGAAAAGGTATTGCAACTGAACGTGCACTATCAACCCAACTCGTACAACTATTAGTTTGATGTTGTGTACACACACACACACACACACACACACACACACACACACACTTACAAGGGTTTATGAATCCTCGACATTATAGATATATAAACAATAGATATATAAACAATCAAAATTACGTTTGTCAAAGAAGGGTTAAACCTCACTCAAGAGGTTTTTATAGACTGGCGCTTGTCACAAGGCGAAAGGAAATTGGGTTCTATAAGATGCCACAAGGAAACCAAGGAAGGTGATGCTATAGCAATTTTTGACGTGTAGGTGAACATAGCGATGCCCAATGTGAACACTGTTTCCTCGGGGATGATATAAACGATTTTGGGAAGGTCGAGGGACATTCGTGGCGGTGACGAAGAGCCCGACTTCCAGGTCTGGAAGCATGTTTGGCTAGATACTTCAAAAGACGAACCATTTGTTCATAAGGAATAATAAGAGTAAAAATGAGCGAACTTGGAGGGGTGGTCATGCTCTATAAGTAGAGATTCGTATTCTTTTCGATCCGAAATGCAGTGTATAGTGGTTACTTTCCCACTGAATCGAAGTTTCCAATCTGGAAAGGGGAATAGTCATTTTTTTTTCCAGTACGAGGTATTAGGGAAAGTTGCCATATGCTGGTAATGATGATGGGATCATGGTAGACGATAGAGAGAAAGACATCTTAAACGAAGAATTAAGTCATTTTCCTATCAATTTGGTAACATGCATAAAAGAATAACTGAAGACATCGAATCCAGTAGAAGACTTTCGCCAATTTCATTTAGTTTTAGGTAACAAATAGAATACGGCATATAGCAAATATAGTCAAATTAGATGCTATTCAAAGTAGGGAGTCTCCTGATCAACTGAGATTATCAATTCTGTATTAAGATGAAATGGTATATGACATTTTGGGATTTATCTAGAAATTTATGGTAGTTTTAGCCGAGACGGAACGAGCAATAGAGGCCCTAATCAAGGCCGTCTTATTAACGCTATATGATATGCTTTGAAGAATGTATGTGAGAAATACTTAGAAAAGCAAATGGATTTGTATGTAGCATTTATGGATCTGGAGAAGGCATATGATAGAGTTGATAGAGATGCTCTGTGGAAGGTATTAAGAATATATGGTGTGGGAGGCAAGTTGTTAGAAGCAGTGAAAAGTTTTTATCGAGGATGTAAGGCATGTGTACGTGTAGGAAGAGAGGAAAGTGATTGGTTCTCAGTGAATGTAGGTTTGCGGCAGGGGTGTGTGATGTCTCCATGGTTGTTTAATTTGTTTATGGATGGGGTTGTTAGGGAGGTAAATGCAAGAGTCCTGGAAAGAGGGGCAAGTATGAAGTCTGTTGGGGATGAGAGAGCTTGGGAAGTGAGTCAGTTGTTGTTCGCTGATGATACAGCGCTGGTGGCTGATTCATGTGAGAAACTGCAGAAGCTGGTGACTGAGTTTGGTAAAGTGTGTGGAAGAAGAAAGTTAAGAGTAAATGTGAATAAGAGCAAGGTTATTAGGTACAGTAGGGTTGAGGGTCAAATCAATTGGGAGGTGAGTTTGAATGGAGAAAAACTGGAGGAAGTGAAGTGTTTTAGATATCTGGGAGTGGATCTGTCAGCGGATGGAACCATGGAAGCGGAAGTGGATCATAGGGTGGGGGAGGGGGCGAAAATTTTGGGAGCCTTGAAAAATGTGTGGAAGTCGAGAGCATTATCTCGGAAAGCAAAAATGGGTATGTTTGAAGGAATAGTGGTTCCAACAATGTTGTATGGTTGCGAGGCGTGGGCTATGGATAGAGTTGTGCGCAGGAGGATGGATGTGCTGGAAATGAGATGTTTGAGGACAATGTGTGGTGTGAGGTGGTTTGATCGAGTAAGTAACGTAAGGGTAAGAGAGATGTGTGGAAATAAAAAGAGCGTGGTTGAGAGAGCAGAAGAGGGTGTTTTGAAATGGTTTGGGCACATGGAGAGAATGAGTGAGGAAAGATTGACCAAGAGGATATATGTGTCGGAGGTGGAGGGAACGAGGAGAAGAGGGAGACCAAATTGGAGGTGGAAAGATGGAGTGAAAAAGATTTTGTGTGATCGGGGCCTGAACATGCAGGAGGGTGAAAGGAGGGCAAGGAATAGAGTGAATTGGAGCGATGTGGTATACAGGGGTTGACGTGCTGTCAGTGGATTGAATCAAGGCATGTGAAGCGTCTGGGGTAAACCATGGAAAGCTGTGTAGGTATGTATATTTGCGTGTGTGGACGTGTGTATGTACATGTGTATGGGGGGGGGGGGGGTTGGGCCATTTCTTTCGTCTGTTTCGTTGCGCTACCTCGCAAACGCGGGAGACAGCGACAAAGTATAAAAAAAAAAAAAAAAAAAAAAAAAATATATATATATAGATATATATATATATATATATATATATATATATATATATATATATATATATATAATCCCTAGGGGTAAGGGAGAAATAATACTTTCCACGTATTCCCCGAGTGCCGTAGAAGGCGACTGAAAGGGGAGGGAGCGGGGAGCTGGAAATCCTCCCCTGCAGTTTTTACTTTTCCAAAAGAAGGAACAGAGAAGGAGGCCAAGCGTGAGCTTGGAACTCATTTCATCGACCAACCCGTAAGGTTGTATGAACATCTGGGTTGACCGAGAACCAACTGCCACAACCTGGATTCGAACCCATGCACGGAAACCTGGGCGGCCCACAAATCTAGTCATGGTCAGAACCGCTAACAGATACACCACGAAAGTCCATCAACCTCCAACGTATTTTCATGAAAAGGATTTCTAGTCAGATTTTCGAAATACAATTCGTAGTACACTATCTGTATCATATTTATCACATCACACCAGCATTACAGTAATGTAATGATTACTGTACCACTGTAATCAAAACAACCCAGTAATCATTATCCTGACCAAAATTCAAATCTTATAGTTTTTTCTTGTGGGTTACAAAACCCAGACTATATACATTTCTCTTCGTCGTCTAAAATACCCTTTACCAAAGCCAGACAAAATGCAAATGTTTCCACACTTGCAACGAAAATAGAAAATGATTCGATGGTGTCCAGTTTCAAGGATTCTCTGAAGACTCCTTTATTATTAACCTCGGCTTTGACTGGATTCTGGCTGGCGAGCGACGTGCGATATATTGAAGGCCAAATCTCCTTGCAGAGATAGCGACATTTGGAAGAATTAAGTCATTCCGAGGCGTTTGAAGGAAAAAAAAAATAGAAAATGTATTTTTGGAGATGTATCTATTATGTCTATGTTAAGGAAGAAGCGATCATTGTTAAGGGAAATGAGAATGCTGGTATATTCAGTCAGCTCTGATGGTACTGGGAAGGCATCTGTGACAGACGATTAATATGTTATATGCGAAATACATGTGATTACAACGATTAATCTGTGATCATAGACGGATAACGTGTGGCCATAATGAATGATATGTGATGATAGACGAAGACTTTGTGACCATAATGAATAATCTACGGTAAAAAAAAACGAATAATCTAACTATAGACATATAATCTGCGATCATAGACCAATAATTTGTGATCTCATCATTTTCTTCTTATTCATAATCACAGCATTGGAGGCTATATGCTAAATCGGATACCTCTGTGGTACTTATACAGGAATGGAGGATGAATATGAGCATTCTAAAGAGGGTAACCTGGGATCGAATGGTCTCGATTCATGGTTTAAACATTCTCACCGTTTTAACTCCTGTATCCAGAAACAATCGCGTATTTCAGTGGTCTTACATATGTTTACAGTGGGAGAAAGCTACGGAATCAGAACGATAAAGAGAATCAGATTACCTTAAAAGAAAAAGAAAAAAAAAAAAAAAAAAAAAAATATATATATATATATATATATATATATATATATATATATATATATATATATATATATATATATATATATATATATATATATATGCATTTCGATGGACCAGCAATTTGGGAAAGCAAATTCACGTGAGTTGGCAGAGGGGAAATAATGGAAAACAGTAATTTTGCAAGAAAAAGTGACGAGCGGAGGGCAAAGACCAGAGAAAAAGTATTCAAGAGATACGAATCAACAAAAAAGAGAGCAAGTGATGTTATAAAAAAAAAAGAAATGAATATAAAAAGGAAAATATAGATAAACTAGCGCTTCTGAAAGAGGGTGAATAAAGATAAAAGACAGATATAAGCAAGGAGCAAAAGCATCTTTTCAAGAATAACACTATCTAGAAATGCTAAAAAGATCAAAAATGCTCATGTGAAAGTTTTATTCAGGAAAGTTGAAATAATGAATAAAAAAAAAAAAGTTTAATATAACCCTTATATCTATAATTAAGATTCAGCTGAAACTGGTCAAATATCGTGCAACATACGGGTGTCTTCTGGGAAACCAATCAGATCTGAAACGTAGCAGTCTCCTCCTAGTGCTATTACCAGTGTAGAGAATGAAGGTTAAAAATAGTGGCGAGGAAGATGGTAAAGAATGGAGGGGAAACTGCTAAGGAGTGGATGGAGAGAGAGTGCGTTTGGAAGCAAGTGGTCAGGTATCAATTAACTGGGCGAACGTAGCGACTGGTCCATTTCATAAAGAAGAGAGTAAATTGCGAGTGTAGATAGAAAATTACGTCTCTGTAGCACAATCTGTGGTAGGAACATGATTAATAAGAGTTAAAATGATGAAGAAAAACTCTGTTGGTGAAGAACAAAGTGGGTTCAGGTAGGGAGGAGGGTCGTGTACGTGAAATGTGTACCTCCGCCACTACATAAATCGTACAACTAACATTCTCTACACAAAAAAAAAATAGACGGGATACTCGTGTGTAATTACCTATTTCTACTGTATGTGGAGGGAGCTTTACACTCGTGGGGTCCCATTCACTTGAATATTCTCGATTTTTATACATTTTCTTAATCTATGTATGCTGTGTAAGTGTGTGTGTGTGTGTGTGTGTGTGTGTGTTAAGTACAGTATAATTCGACAGCCTGCTGGTCCCTCAGCCTCTTCTCTTACACCAATAGTCCAACATTTTGGAGACTAGTTACGCCTGTCTACCTGGAATATGCATGTATATATGCATGTATATATTCCAGCTACATCTATCACGAAATATAGTCAAAGAGCGGGTAGCGCTACATGCACGTCCGCCTACTGTGGTATTGCCCAGCAACCCTCAGTCATTTCCCATCTTCACCTCTGACCTCTCCACCACACACGCTCGTGTACATGATATGATTTCAGACAACCCTTGGAGGCATGTTACACAGCCTCCCTAGCCGTGTGAAAAAAAAAAGTAGAGGTGTTAGAAAAGTTTCGACATGACAGTAATCTGGTTATCTTTAACAAAATATGTTCATAAGAAGAACTGCAACCAACATTATGTACGTATGTATATGAGTGAGAATGTACCATATCTTTTTACACACCAATACCCACATTTCCGATTTAATGGGATGGATGAGCTACGTATATGTAGGTAACTAACTCTTTTTTCGGCGTGAAAATACTGACAGGGTTCTCTAGTGTGTGTGTGTGTGTGTGTGACACTGGACCGTCTACTGTGACACTGGCTCAGAGCTACACTCTAACACCTGACACTGGCCTGTCTACTGTGACACTGGTAGGTCTGAGGCTAGGTTACCGCCACACCACTTCTCCCCTCCTCAACTTTCGGTACACTGACGTAAACACATACCATCATGCCTAATCTTCTCTCTGAATATATTTGGTTGAACAAGTTTGCCGAACTGTATCCCATAATCGTCAAGAGAAGCGTTAACCATCCCTAAGTAAAATAAGGTAGCAAGATATGCGAGGACATGTAACGGTAAGTGGACTAGAGTAACACAATTGACCTCTAAGTATGATACAATTGACCTTTAACTATCAGGAACTGGGGGAGGGGAGATATTTAGCCAACTGTGAGTGACAGGAGAAACGTTACTATACACATCCATTGGTGGATTTATTGATACCTGTAGACTACCACTGAAAGCCGTGAATCACAGCTTGTAAAATACTAATTCAAAAGGCCAGTGCAAGACGATTTCATCCTCCAGATATCTTGGTTTCTTATCCACAAGTTATAACTACACGATTGCTTTCCCAGCACATTGCAATCGTTCTAGAGTGCACTGGCAATAATGTGATCAAAGTTATCAATCACCTCATCTTCTCTACATTCTTGTACGGAACCCCTTTTTCAAAGGCCCCCCCCACCAAAGACTCGCTATATTCGAACCTCTTTTCGGGTCGTCCAACAGTCAATAGGACATATACACCTCCTTTCCCACCTGCCTTCGTACGACTGCCTGGGGTCAACATCTCCCAGCTTAGAATAATGCTCACCCTCACACAGTCCTCACAGATGGAATAGCCACTAGACACATCAAGACGCCATCACACACTCACCCTCAACTGAGCCTTCCTCACGAGTCCCCCCCCAAAAATACATGCCTTACGAGACGGTCACCTCAAGACACTATTCCACAGTAGACAGTCACCCCCACTTGAGTACACCCCATTAGATAGTCACCCCATGATGGGGATCCCCACTCGACAAACACCCCACTGGGCCACTCCCCATTAGACTAGGCCACTCCCCATTAGACTGGGCCACTCCCCATTAAAGAGTCATCCCAGAGGAGCATTCCCCAATAGCCAATAGCCAGCAGGAACAACTCCCCAGCAGACACTCACTCATGGAAATCCCTCCCTGGTGCATGATTACTGGGACACACTCAACATCATACAATTATTATGGAGACCCACTGCCCACCAGCCAGTCACTCAGGTAAGCACCTCCTGCATTGACGATACAGACACACTGCCCACAAGATAACGAACCCACGGAGGCAAACCCAACCCCCACAACACCATAACCCACGGAGACAGACCCCCACAACACCATAACCCACGAAGGCAGATCCCCACAACACCATAACCCACGAAGGCAGACCCCCACAACCCCATTAGCCACGAAGGCAGACCCCCACAACACCATAACCCACGAAGGCAGACCCCCACAACCCCATTAGCCACGAAGGCAGACCCCCACAACACCATAACCCACGAAGGCAGACCCCCACAACACCATAACCCACGAAGGCAGACCCCCACAACACCATAACCCACGGAGGCAGACCCCCACAACACCATAACCCACGGAGGCAGACCCCCACAACACCATAACCCACGGTCGTACCCTCAATAAGATGCTAACCCACAGAAGCATTTAACAGACTAAGTCACAGACGCCCCCAACACGAGACAGTGACCCACATAGGGTCTAAGAGTCGCGTCAAAGCTCCTTCTGCAACAGAGTCGTTCATAGCTGCACATGCCACGAGACAATGACCCCAACGGATGCCACGTCCCGGTATGATGTTGTTGACCCATGACAGCAATACTCGATACTACAACGAACTTCGGATCTTCTCACCACAACACAGCGACACGACATCATCCCTCAGTGAAGATCCAGGGAAGACACACAGCGACACGACATCATCCCTCAATGAAGATCCAGGGAAGACACACAGCGACACGACATCATCCCTCAGTGAAGACCCAGGGAAGACACACAGCGACACGACATCATCCCTCAGTGAAGACCCAGGGAAGACACACAGCGACACGACATCATCCCTCAGTGAAGACCCAGGGAAGACGAAGAAAACGTCTATCCTCCCCTGGGAAACAACCCTAGCCAGAAAATGTACTACAGAAAATATTAGACTTCAGAATAATGACATAACCAAACCCTTTTTCCCGCTACGTGCGTCTCTCTCCCTCTCTCTCTCTCTCTCTCTCTCTCTCTCTCTCTCTCTCTCTCTCTCTCTCTCTCTCTCTCTCTCGGCAATTACTCTGTGAACAATTACTCTGCTGTAAACAATTCCCCCCCCCCCCCCGCCACAACCGGCTTATTACTCAACGAGCAAACAAACCTCCAGCTACAGAGTGGTTAAGAGAAAACAAATTTTCCCAGTGACGCTGAGTGGTGTGTTGTTTGTAGCGTTGTGACAATGATGGTAACTATAGTAATAGTGATGGTAACTACAGTACTAATGATAATTATAACGATAATGACCATGGTATTGTAAAGATAATCTTAATAATGATAATGATGATAAAAGAATAAAATGATGATGCTAAGATAATCATGGTCATTATAGTAATAATTATAATAATACACGCTGCCTCTCCCAGATTAGCAAACCATCGTTAAGAACAGATGGCTTAACCTTCGAGGAGAATCTTTACTTGGCCCACTGTTGCTTGTTTATCAGGAAGTGATAATACAGGAGGGGAGAACTTCCTTCCCCACTCTTCCTTGTTCGTCGGCTCTCTCAGTCGTCTATAACGTTACGCAGGAGATGTATGGGGGAGCAATTCTTTCTTCCTCTAAACCCCCCAGAGAGAAATGACTAGGCGTCACCCAGTTTCTTGGGAAAAAAAATCGACTGCAAGCCATTCCATCCCATTTCCTTGGCATCTTTACCACACATCACCTGTTGCAGAATTTTCACTACCTCCTCTCTTTTCAGCTTGCCAATCATAGCGAGTCTCACATTCCGCACAGACAAGTTCCAAACACACCATACCGGTCTACTTATTCTCTCACATTCAACATTCCGTCATAATACTCACTCAACATTCCGTCATAATACTCACTCAACATTCCGTCATAATACTCACTCAACATTCCGTCATAATACTCACTCAACATTCCGTCATAATACTCACTCAACATTCCGTCATAATACTCACTCCATCTCTTTTTCCCGTCTTAGCTCGTTACCACTTTTCCATACGATTCTGTCTTTATCGTTTCCCACATTGGTTAGTTCGCTCTCCTAAAACTACTCAACTTCTTTTTTGAAGTTCATCGATACTCTCTCATCCTTCCTCTCATTTTCCTCTTCAGGTTTCATGCAAAGGATCGAATATTGGTGCTGGGGATCCGAATGCAAAAGTGGGTGATGTAGGAGGTGAGGGCATGATTGTAGAAAAAGCTTCTCGAGACTACTCTTGCGAGAGGAATGGTGATCGAGAATACGTGATTTGTGGAGGAGGAGACCAGGGATCAATGAGCTATGCTTGACCGAGTGCCAATTCACTGGCGTGCAGGAAGAGCCTTTTGGATGAAAACGTGCTGAGAAGGCATCAGAGAAGAGCCTTTTGGATGAAAACGTGCTGAGAAGGCATCAGAGAAGAGCCTTTTGGATGAAAACGTGCCGAGACGGCATCAGCTTGAGACAAGCAAGAAAGTCGGTGGAGGGTTTAGGAAAAACAAAAGAAATGACGTATGTATGAAAGTGAGTGGAGTGAACTTTGAAAAGTCATCTTTATAAAGGTTCCTACCCTTTAATGACGTGTGGTTCTCCTGGTGGACATGGCTGGCTCTCTGAGCGCTGGAGGAGCCCCATGAAGAATATGCATACCCCAGGACCTCTTTCTAAGAAAGAGTCCTGGTGTAACCCCAGGAAGTCTTTTTAGAGGCTCCTGCAGGCCGAAGTCTGCGCTACTTCCAGCAGCAACGAAATGTGGGAACCTTAGGCCTAAAGTGATAAGTTCTCTGAAGAGACTGTCTACTCCCGATGACAAGGCCTCGCCAAAGGCGACTTTTTACTTGCGGGGAAACTTCGAGAAGGTGGAGTCTGGTAACATGCGAGGATATATATATATATATATATATATATATATATATATATATATATATATATATATATATATATATATATATATATATATATATTTTTTTTTTTTTTTTTTTTTTTTTATACTTTGTCGCTGTCTCCCGCGTTTGCGAGGTAGCGCGAGGAAACAGACGAAAGAAATGGCCCAACCCCCATACACACGTACATACACACGTCCACACACGCAAATATACATACCTACACAGCTTTCCATGGTTTACCCCAGACGCTTCACATGCCCTTGACTCAATCCACTGACAGCACGTCAACCCCTGTATACCACATCGCTCCAATTCACTCTATTCCTTGCCCTCCTTTCACCCTCCTGCATGTTCAGGCCCCGATCACACAAAATCTTTTTCACTCCATCTTTCCACCTCCAATTTGGTCTCCCTCTTCTCCTCGTTCCCTCCACCTCCGACACATATATCCTCTTGGTCAATCTTTCCTCACTCATTCTCTCCATGTGCCCAAACCATTTCAAAACACCCTCTTCTGCTCTCTCAACCACGCTCTTTTTATTTCCACACATCTCTCTTACCCTTACGTTACTTACTCGATCAAACCACCTCACACCACACATTGTCCTCAAACATCTCATTTCCAGCACATCCATCCTCCTGCGCACAACTCTATCCATAGCCCACGCCTCGCAACCATACAACATTGTTGGAACCACTATTCCTTCAAACATACCCATTTTTGCTTTCCGAGATAATGTTCTCGACTTCCACACATTTTTCAAGGCTCCCAAAATTTTCGCCCCCTCCCCCACCCTATGATCCACTTCCGCTTCCATGGTTCCATCCGCTGACAGATCCACTCCCAGATATCTAAAACACTTCACTTCCTCCAGTTTTTCTCCATTCAAACTCACCTCCCAATTGACTTGACCCTCAACCCTACTGTACCTAATAACCTTGCTCTTATTCACATTTACTCTTAACTTTCTTCTTCCACACACTTTACCAAACTCAGTCACCAGCTTCTGCAGTTTCTCACATGAATCAGCCACCAGCGCTGTATCATCAGCGAACAACAACTGACTCACTTCCCAAGCTCTCTCATCCCCAACAGACTTCATACTTGCCCCTCTTTCCAGGACTCTTGCATTTACCTCCCTAACAACCCCATCCATAAACAAATTAAACAACCATGGAGACATCACACACCCCTGCCGCAAACCTACATTCACTGAGAACCAATCACTTTCCTCTCTTCCTACACGTACACATGCCTTACATCCTCGATAAAAACTTTTCACTGCTTCTAACAACTTGCCTCCCACACCATATATTCTTAATACCTTCCACAGAGCATCTCTATCAACTCTATCATATGCCTTCTCCAGATCCATAAATGCTACATACAAATCCATTTGCTTTTCTAAGTATTTCTCACATACATTCTTCAAAGCAAACACCTGATCCACACATCCTCTACCACTTCTGAAACCGCACTGCTCTTCCCCAATCTGATGCTCTGTACATGCCTTCACCCTCTCAATCAATACCCTCCCATATAGTTTACCAGGAATACTCAACAAACTTAAACCTCTGTAATTTGAGCACTCACTCTTATCCCCTTTGCCTTTGTACAATGGCACTATGCACGCATTCCGCCAATCCTCAGGCACCTCACCATGAGTCATACATACATTAAATAACCTTACCAACCAGTCAACAATACAGTCACCCCCTTTTTTAATAAATTCCACTGCAATACCATCCAAACCTGCTGCCTTGCCGGCTTTCATCTTCCGCAAAGCTTTTACTACCTCTTCTCTGTTTACCAAATCATTTTCCCTAACCCTCTCACTTTGCACACCACCTCGACCAAAACACCCTATATCTGCCACTCTGTCATCAGACACATTCAACAAACCTTCAAAATACTCATTCCATCTCCTTCTCACATCACCACTACTTGTTATCACCTCCCCATTTACGCCCTTCACTGAAGTTCCCATTTGCTCCCTTGTCTTACGCACCCTATTTACCTCCTTCCAGAACATCTTTTTATTCTCCCTAAAATTTAATGATAGTCTCTCACCCCAACTCTCATTTGCCCTTTTTTTCACCTCCTGCACCTTTCTCTTGACCTCCTGTCTCTTTCTTTTATACTTCTCCCACTCAATTGCATTTTTTCCCTGCAAAAATCGTCCAAATGCCTCTCTCTTCTCTTTCACTAATACTCTTACTTCTTCATCCCACCACTCACTACCCTTTCTAAACAGCCCACCTCCCACTCTTCTCATGCCACAAGCATCTTTTGCGCAATCCATCACTGATTCCCTAAATACATCCCATTCCTCCCCCACTCCCCTTACTTCCATTGTTCTCACCTTTTTCCATTCTGTACACAGTCTCTCCTGGTACTTCCCCACACAGGTCTCCTTCCCAAGCTCACTTACTCTCACCACCTTCTTCACCCCAACATTCACTCCTCTTTTCTATATAAACGCGTGTGTGCGCGTCAGGGTATAGACCACCCATAGTACATTTAGATAAGCCTGCAGTCCATTTAATTACTCCATATATCAAAGAAATTTTTAGATATGTCGCTTGATGGACAATACGAAAGTACATTCAAAATTGACCATCAAGTTGTTTGACAAGGTGACTATACGTATGTTTATAACATTTTCTCTATGATAATATCTTTGTGATTTCTGAACAGCAGATTTATAGCTGTCTCCAAATTTTCCACATGACCACAACTGGGGTGATCCATTTTGGCCAAAGTTTTCGTAAAAGCTGTTTTCGCCGTCGAGGGAAACACAATGTGTCTGACAAATTCTAGCCACTTACGAGGCGGCCACTAAGTGGGGCTTGGGTGAGGGGGGGTAGTGGCGCCACTACCACTACTACCCTCGCCACCAGCTATTCCGTCTGTCCAGGTGGCTATAATTCAGTGGGACTCCCCCAGGCGAATATTACCTTCCCATTACGTCTGGACGTAAGAGTTGCGTGACACCTGGCCAAGCCACAGACGCCTGTCTTGACTTAATGGTGTCATCAGTGATAAGGTTTTATCACTGCAGCTGCGCCAGTATTGCTACGGTGACATCATTGTTGTGGTGGTGACTCTACTGTGCCATCACTGCTGTGGTGGTAATTCTACTGTGCCATCACTGCTGCGTTGGTAACTCTACTGTGAACCCTGCAGTGCCATCACTAATAAGGTTCTATCACTGCCACTGCTTCAGCACAGCATGTGGTCCCATCAATAATGCTACGTTCCCATCAGTTCTACAGGTCTTGTTATTTCAAAGAGATTCTTCACTTCATGGTTACTATCAGTGCATGTGTATCATCAATGTATACTTGTTCTTTTTGGGACGAAAGACGTTGGGGGCGAGGGAAGGTTTAGAGTTCCAAAGCTTCGCGGTGTAGGAAAAGAAACAGAAGATGTCAACAGTTCACTCCCGAGTTGACAACAGAGACACAGCACTAGTGTGACGCATTAAGCTTGCCGTGAATGACGTGGTCTACTACCTCAGTTCTGGCAGGGGCATACGAGCAACCAGCGCTCGGAATCGGACAATAAAGAATATCTGTAGAAGAGGGAAAAGTGAACCAACGCATCGACGTTAGGCAGGTGGGTCAAGTTAACGAGGCTAGACTGGAAGAGGAGACAAGTCTAATTGTTTTTGTATAAAAGGACTACAATCACCCTCTCCCTTTCCCCATATAGGGATGGATCAATCCTTTATATTATCTAAAAGACATAGTTCAAAAGAAAGAAAAGAATAATGCGTTCTCCGAAGAGAACTCCCATTTTCTTAGAGGGTGACTTAGCTATCTGTGCTAACATGGGGAGAACCATCAATGGTGCCATGCCTAAAGGTGCAGGAAGCGGGCAGGAACCAACAACTTCAATAATAACATGTTAAAACTTTGTTATACAAAGTATGTTTGTTAAAATGAGAGGTGGAGTTACAGGTTTATACAGATCGACGGGAAAGAAAAAACACTGGTTTTGGCGTTAGATTTCTAGTAAAAAGACAGTCTTGCAATCAACCCTTTACTGATGTCTCCCGAGAGTACATCAGTCCAGAACCAAAGGCTAGTAACTAAGGTATTCTTCCATGGCTGGATCCACGTGGGGCCCAGCTACCTTCAGCTTTTCAGTCTCGAGTCGCAACAAGCAAAAAGAGTCCTTCCGTTTCCCCTTCCTGAGCAGAAACTTCAGTAGATCTATACAGAATGTAGACAGGACACACACACAAACACACACACACTGGAAGTAAGCATAACCAGTTTAATCTCGTCCGTGCACAGGGCACACACACACACACACACACACACACACACACACAAAGCCACAAACTTCAATTTCCATCTTCTACAAATCTCTCATCAACATCAAAGGCAGACCTTTCTCTCCCCCTGCGAGAAACAAGAGATGGTTTTCTCTTTTCGAATGTTCACATGGTAGGAGGCTTGCCCTATAGCCGCTAGGCCTCGCCCTAAAGACAAAACTAAATCCTTTGAAGAGTTTAGTCTTAGCTTAAGGAGCCATTGGAAATTCCTTGAAAGGCAGGCTACATAGACTTCTAGAGGCGGATACAAGTTGGTTTCTATAGAAATTGGTAGAATGTGGTTTCTACAAAAATTGGTCTAAATTGGTTTCTAAGTGATTAGCTCGACGTGTTCCTTATGACCTATATATCAAAACCCTTTGATCTGTGTTGCTACACTGAGAAAGTTAAGCATATTCTCACAGCAGAGAATATGATGGACCTCTAAGAGCGAATGATTGTACTGTCATACTGTGCTAGTGGTCCATCAGACCAGTCTTTGACGAAGATAGTGCTAATCCTCTACCACCTTGAGTAGAAACGATTCCAAAGTTCCAGATATAAAGACCATCTGACTAGATATGATAAAATCCACACTGAGGTATGTGGTAATTCACGTTGAACAGCTTTTGTTTTGAACGTGTACTTTTTTTATCTGTAATGATTTACATAGATCTATGCAAAATGAATTATGGCGTTTACTCTCCAGTGGTAATATACATTACCTTCACACGGAGAAAAACATTTCCTTATTTTTCCTTTGAAATGTTATAATTTTTTTTTCAACTTTCACATGAAAACTAAAAGTTTTGTTTACTATCCCTTCAGTAACGAGAAAAATATCAACTTTTACATAAACATTAAAAATATATGATTGAAAACGTATATTTATTCGCCTCAAAGCATTGTACAGCTGGCTGACTTGTACAAGATGGGTGTTTGAATAGCTTATCAATGGTTGCCAAAGTGGGTTGAAGCGGCTTCAAGCCTTTACTTTACTGACCGAAGGATGCTCCTCTGTGATGGAGGCAGTCCAGTACGAAAGAGTCCTGCCAAAATACTCAACCTACGACTTGCAAATCTGGCCCTCCTCGAAGGGAAGGCATCCTTACGCTAACCACTAAGGCTCGTGCATCTCCATGACCTCAGAGAGTTAACGTAAAACCCAACATTACAAGTCTAGTGGCACCGTAACTTTCACGGACCCTTATCGATGGGTTTTCTTCACCTGACCACAATGGATCATTCGTGGTTAGTGGCTGTTTCCCCGAGGTAGCGCTAGGAACGGGCATTGAACGACCAAAAGTTACGTAGAAATATTCTTGTAAGAACTTATGAAAACTAAATTATTGGAAGTAAATAGAGCAAGATGTCTATAATCATCACCATTCACTCTTCTATTGCTCCAGTTGTTGCCGGTAGCCAGTCCTGTCCAAATAAAGTCATAGATCCAACACAATCAACACTTCTGGTCTAGATTAATCCATTCCAAGACTTCCTAGCGTTATCTGGGCAGGTCACCTCTCACATCTCAGAATATCTACTCGTATTTGGCTCTTCGACCACTCGTTCTCATAGTATAATAACGGGACAAGAATCAAATGCCTTGTTTAATCATGTTAAAAACTATGATCATTGTATTAACTGGAGTAACGCCATCTCAGTTATTAACTAACTATTACCAAGAGAAATATCATTGTATCTATTATTAGATATACTAAGAATTATAATCTTAATATTAGTGATGGTCTATACAAATTAGATAACTTTATTGTTGATAAGATTTGTAAAATGATAAGTTTATGAACGCTCGTTGTATGTTTTGGACAATCACATGTTTACCAAATGGCGTCCTAACTTCGTCTCTTCGATGCATATCAACTGACTGTTATATTTCTCTCTTGTGTCTCCCCTGATGATGTGATCATTACACGAAAGTGCACTTGGGAACTATTCGTGTTTCATTCTCCCCGTGGACTCATAGGAATACCTCAGCCAGTTAGCTGTCGTACGCTCAAATCGGAATGCATTCGAATGGTGTTGTAGCTGGCTGTGCTAGAGTTTGAATGTGTTCGAATGATGGTGTAGCTTTCTATGCTCGAGTTGGAATGCGTTCGAATGGTTTTGTAGCTGTCTACACTCGAGTTGGAATGCGTTCGAATGACGTTTCCTCTCTCTCTCTCTCTCTCTCTCTCTCTCTCTCTCTCTCTCTCTCTCTCTCTCAGCAAACGAACCACCTAAACGGTCGTCAAATGCTCGTTTCCCCAAATGTCTACATCTAGTTGCACGCTTATAACTGTCAACACAAAGTTGACACGACTTCCTCTGTTACATATATCGACTGCCATATTGACTACGCATTTAATCATATCGCAGATAGACATAAATCCCGAAACGCTCTTGTCTGAACCTCTTCACATGATCCTAGTACGTTATATTACCGGTAATATACATAATGAATCTTTTAATAATTCCTCAATATCATTAATTCACAAACTAAAATGCCGTTACAGGTTCACGCCGGGGAAAAATAATTTGAACATGGCATTTTATCCCGTTCATAAAAAAAATATATTAACCTAACTCAATTTCTCTGCTGGATGGGCTATGACTTTTTTATTTCTCCACTAATGAAATAATGACGAATTTAACTTATCGACACCATTCAATTTTTCATTATTAACACGAATAATGATATCAGCCGAGTATTTCATTACCCCCGTTTAGTATCTCATTACCCCCCACTTAGTCTAAGTTTGTATCTGAACAGATGATCTGCGCCAAACGTCTCTCTCTCTCTCTCTCTCTCTCTCTCTCTCTCTCTCTCTCTCTCTCTCTCTCTCTCTCTCTCTCTCTACCTTTTAACTGCTTTATTTCAAATCCAACAAGGCTGTTAGAGTTAACGATCATCTTGAAAGATTCTATTTTAGACTTCTACGTGTGGTCAAGTGGTTGGCTGGTGGTCGGTTTCTACGACCAGTTCCTCTACCATACAGAAATATACCAAACTCCAGAATCGTCCAGACTATTACTAAAAACATTCTTTCTGCATCACAGCAATTTTTTTTTTTCACTCCTTCCTTCAATAACTTTCTACCGTCAAACGTTATTGGACATTTCTCACCGTAGTATTATTGCAATAATTCAGTCATTGTACTATTGTCAAAAGTATTTTAGTTTTACCTTTCCTTACGAATGTATATATATATATATATATATATATATATATATATATATATATATATATATATATACATTGAACTGACTTATATTTCTCTCTTGTGTCTCCTTTGATGTGATTATTACACGAAAGTGCACTTGGGAACTTTTCGCGTTTCATTTTCCCCGTGGACTCATAGGAATATCTTGATCACGCGCAAAATTGTGATCCTTTCCAACTTATATATATATATTATATATATATACTGACATCTTCAACGATCTACAAGATCTAGTAATCTTAGCTCGTACGTCTGGCATAACAAAAGGACCGGTGTTGACTGGCTCCGCCCACAAGAGGTTACGCCACGGTCACCTTGGAAGAGGCAGTATTGTTGGAGGTACAGTTCCGTCAAAGAACTTCTCACTCTAAAGGAGTCTGCACTTCCCTGCTGCTGCAAGTAGCGCAGCCTTGGGCTACAGGAATCTTTAGTAACAGCTCGATCACACTAAAACTCGTTCATGATAATTAGTTGCGGGGTAATTATATAGACGAATACATAAGTAAAGATATGGCTCAAAAATCTCTTCTACTGTGTCTTCAGAAGCAAAGTCTTCTCCGAAAACGGACTTGTCAGCATTTTTGCAATACTTTTTTCCTGGATTAGCACTACGAATTGATTTCACATATCAACTTCATCCGATCCTATGGTAAACTCGCCTGGCAACACACCCTCCATATACAAGAACATTAAGACAAGTTTACCTTGTTCATTCGGTCGTCTTCGTCTCCCTATGAACACCTGATCCTCGCACTGATGCCACCGTATTTATCCTCCTCCTGATCTTTGCCAAAGTTCCTCACGCTGTAATGAGATCTTGCCCCCAAACATAATCGCAGCATCTAGACGAGTGATGATTCTAACACACTTAAACAGCCTGGGTTCGAATACCTTTCTTCTTGGAATTAATAGTACGATCTGCTCACTTCTCTCTCACTGAACCCTCAGTATCAACTCGTATTTGGCTCCTCGACTAATCGCGTCATTACCCTCCCACAATACACCTCAGCCAATCAGCTTTCAACCCCTGCTGAGTTGCCATGCGCCTGAGTGGTGGTTGGTCGCGAACTCCCCCGGTGCAAATGAATTGCCCAAATGATCGTCAGCTGCTCGTTCCCCCCACATATCTAGCTAGGCCCCACGCCTTAGTATACACGTGTAAGTTAACAATGAGTCTTCCTGCATTGCGTATTGACTGTCAGACTAACCCTACGCCTAAACTACGCTCCGATACGACCGTATTTACATCATCCTATAGCACTGATCTCCGAGCATTCCATTACCGGTAAAATATATTACGAATTCCTTTAAATCATACAGATGTCCATTCTCGACCTGAAGTGGTCATACATTTCATACTACATTTTATATACTAGGAGAGGACCCGACCCCCCCAAATGCAGAAACTACATTCGAAATATAGAAGTGAACTATACAAAGCTATAGAATTTCTTTTATACGCACATATCATACGGGTTTACGTTGTAAATATGGAAGTGTGCTATACGAAGATAAAGATTTTCTTTCATATGGTACATACGAGGTATAATTAAATATATTCACACTGTTCAGTGCTCATCTAAAACTGAAAACAAACATTTTTTTTTCTCTCGTTCTCGTATAACTGCCAATAACACATCGAGGGAACAAAGGTGGCAGCAGCAGAAGTGTTGAACATCACCAAAGCTGCCATTGCATGACGAGAGACAGACAGACAGGCTAGCCACAGTCACACAATATGGAGTGCAGTGGATATGTGTATATTGAATTATAATGAGAATTGTTTCATAGTGGTCAATCAGGACATATTTGTATATGTAGTTTTTTTTTATGGACACATTGTTGGTGTATATTGTGATACATATCGAGCATCATACGATAGTTATACGAAGTATAACTACGTGTGTGTGTATAGCGTCGTTCATAGAAATATGCAAAATAGGGAGGAGTGGGTGGGTTGGGGTGGAAATATAGCATGGAACCCTATTCATATTTTGATGAAATTTAAGTACGACCTAATTCCCTGTTAATGGTCCAGTAATCATGGCACGGGGGACTGAATATGAAATATAGGAATTGAGCTTAAAATCATTATTATTCTCTTTTTCTACTTCATTCTTTATCTTTTGTGGGGAATGGGAATTTCAAAACCTCTTCGAATTAACCACATTCACACGTTCATGTCTACGAGATACTGGTCTTTATATCTGTCGTTTTACTGAGAAGTGAGAGGTGGCTTATTCATCCTTAAGCTTGAAGCAGGAAGGAGAACCGCTCCCGTCTCATCCTATGAGAGACGTCTTGGTCTTACGTGCTCTGCTTCGGGAGACCTTCCTTGACCCCCAGCTACACTGATTCCTTTTTGCCCTCACCCCACCTCATCCACAAAGCGTTCAGCCCTGGCTTACGATCGCCATTGCCAAACTGCCCTTTTGCTTCGTCTCATCTCTCTCTCTCTCTCTCTCTCTCTCTCTCTCTCTCTCTCTCTCTCTCTCTCTCTCTCTCTCTCTCTGTCTGTCTGTCTCTCTCTCTCTCTCTCTCTCTCTCTCTCTCTCTCTCTCTCTCTCTCTCTCTCTCAATGCAAGACCGGAACTGAAACTAGAAGTCTCAAACGCACTCTTATCTGTGTCATCGGTGTTTGCCAAATGAGCATCAATATATGGAGCTTTATCCAGTGATCTTTTACGAAAAGAAAGGAAAGAATTCTTTTTGGCTGTAATACTATTCTATTTCCCAGTTTTTATGATTCTTCGTTCCACCTCGTGTCTCTGGATAGAGAGAGACAAGCACGCAACAATTCCTCTCTCCTCTTTCATATTACCACTTGACTGGCATTCCACCTTCTAAGGTGAAGAGAAAATAACAAAAGAGTCATGACAAACAACCTCTTTACCCCCAGTCGTCTCGACGTAGCATCATGTCATGAACAGAAGAACAACAAAACTCCTTCTGAAGATTTTACTATATTGGTTTTATGATGTATTATTTTCCTCGTTCCTCTGTCTAACTGCTACTGATGATGGTGATGATGTGTCAAGACGTTTGGAGATGAAAGGGCTCCTCATGACACGCCAGGTTATTCTCTAGAGTGCGAGGTTTCTTAGAAACAACATCCCATGGTCTGAAGTGTTCTCTTTCCTTCTATTTCATCTTGAGGCATTTCATCATCTGATGTGCATTCCAACCCGGGCATTCCACGCACGCTCACATGCCAGGAACTAGTGCAATAAGCTTGTTCGACCCTCCTACTGTGTTCGTATTTAGTTACTTTTAGTGAGGAAAAGGATGAGGGAAGCCAACGATGAGAAGGTAAGATGTAAAAAAAAAAAAGGAATTAACTGGATGCGAAATATTGCAGTTCTTTCCACCTGTTTCTCAATATTTAGAAGATGGTGTGGGCTTATGTTGGAGTAGCGCCCGTCTTTCCTCCAAAGAACCTTACCTACCTGGAATTTTGCAGGGGATCAAATGACTCCTCCAACATCGACTGTGGTGGGGTGGTTTGGAGGCCATCTCCCCCCGTTTTCCATTTCTTGTGATCTCGATCATATCACCTTCATTTCAACAGTTCCAGATCATCATGATTATTCTTTCTCCTAAACATTCTGATTTATCTTTCATCTCCGAAGCTTTGTGCTAGAATCCATTTCAACCAAGCTGGTTCATCGTGACCACAACATTGCAAACTTTACTCACACCACCTCTTCCATTGGTCGCCTTTTGAACCACCATCAGTAACTTCATGTAGTTGACTGGATTAGCTTTAGACAATTCTCTTTTCATTGGCCATGAAATTATTTATTGCTATCTCTCTTCGGGCGATGCTTCTGTCTCTGCTGAGCCCATAGCAGAGGTTATTGTTGTAGATAGTGAGTGATACACCTGCCTATTTCTTCACTACAAACACTTCTTTCAATCCATGGTTCAACCACTCCTGCGCGACATCATCTGGATGAGGAACTTGAAATATCAGATGTAATAAAAAGATTTTCCATCCTTCGACTCGTATTCAGGTCCCGACACAGCACTTAATTACAAAGAAAACGTGAGAGAAAACCTCTTCTATTCTTCGAGTGAAAAGTCTATTTGCTCTTGGCCAAAAAGGATTTCTAACAACTCCCGCTTACCTCGCGGTGGCTCGTCCGCTCCAACATTACTATCGTATCTACTTTCACTAACAAAAAAAAACAACTACTTTTCTTGCTCTTCTCACTCTTTACCTTGAATGATTCTAAGTGTCCTGGTATCACTGAAACACCTCATATTATCCCCATGCCTGTTTCTATAATGATTATAGGATAATCTATATCCATATCACTCGAAAAAGCTCATTTCTTTGTATAGACACACACACACACACCAGAGCAATACGTATGGACTGGATGTTATCCCTTCTCGTGCTCGTAAAGAATTTGTTTCTGAACTTGGGCACGTTCCGCTCGGCCTTTTCTTCTCACTCGAGGGAGCCGAAAACTTTCCCTTTCTTCTGGGAAACAAGTATTGGTGCAACCAGTTCCTTCCCTTCCCTTCCAGCTATCGCCATATTGCTTTGGCTTTCACTGCTTGCCAAAGTCTTCGACTCTTTCATTTCCGATTCCTTTTAAACATCTTGACTCTCGAAGTCTTCTTGAATAGACTTGAAGAACACTTCGTTCCAAGTCTGTAGACTGATATATCTACCCTTCCTTAGCCACATTTGAAGTCTACAGGTTCCCCCCTTTAGGTATCTATTTCCTTTTCTTATTCTTACCATATTTTTCATCTCTGTGTTTCTGATCTTTTCCATTAACCACAAACAGACTCTAAAAGACCCAGGGGGTCTATTGCTATTTGCATCTCTTTGAATTCCTTTGTCTTATTTTCTCAGATCATCCACCTGGCTTTCGCAAGACGAGTGCTACAGACAGTGACATCCCATTCTCCATTGTAAGTAGCTGGCCATCCACTTTGAGAGATTTCGAAAGCATTTAGGTACTGTAGGGCAAAAATATCCAACAGACTGATTTTATGGTTTTCCTCCATTAACATTGTTCCCTCATACGTCAAAGGAGGTCTATTCTCCGTGTCTTCTGGGGTATCAATATCACCCCCTCCCCCCCTTTTTTCCCCCAGTCAACAGCGGTGTTCTTCAAGGTTCTGTCCTGTCTCCTGTGGTCTTCCTCATGGGCTGTATTCCTCTCCTTTCAAAATCTGTTCCAACTTATCTTGTCGTGTCGCCCTGAGTTCCTAAACATGTAGCTTTCGGATAGGATTTCTAAGATGTAACTTAAAGATTAACTAACACCGTGTCTCTAACTCTCTCTAGAATTTGCTTTCTTAGCTGAAATGCATTGAACACCTATCTGCTACATACTCTTCCAAAACTCTTCATCCTCTGGACCATAAATTTCCCAGATTATTCATTTTCTATGACTGCATATCACTCATTTTCTATGACTGTATATTATTCATTTTCTATGACTGTATATCAATTTTTCTTCAGTATCTCTTTAATTTCCTTTGTGCCTTTCTTTCAGTTTCTCTAAGTTGGCGTCCCACTGCATCAGTCTTCCTGCTCAAAGTCTGTTTCTGAGCCTAAGAAATTGTTCCTGCTCCCCTTCCCAGCCCATTGCTTTCAATAGTTTCTATAATCTATATTGTGAATATTTTCTCTCGTTAAATTGCCTTAAGGATACCTAGAAAAAAAATAAACTGACTTGTTTTCCTTTGAAATCATCATGTTTTCTCTTCTCTGATTATATACCTTATAATTCCGCTGAATTGATTTAATTCTACGTTAATACCCTCTGACTATATTCTTCAGTTCCTAAAGTTCTTTCTCCTCTAATGACACCTTTCAAGGTCTCTTATTTGCCCACCACAATGTCTTTAATTCCTCTCGCTACTGCGTCAATAACTGAGCCCGTTTCCCAATAATTCTAATAATTCATTTCTGAACCTGTGATCTAAGACGAAGCGTCACATATTTCTCAATAAATTAACCCCATCCTTTTGTTGGACCTATATATTCTCCATCCTCCAAACTCCTTGATAAGTATTTAGCAACAGCTGACATGAATGGTTGAGATACGAAGGGCGGTTCTCAAGTTGACAGTCAAAAACCAGCAGCTCACGCCAAGCTCAGAGAACATGACTCACTTCACTTCCTCCAGTTTTTCTCCTTGTCCAAATCTATTTCTAACCGAAGATTAACTTAAGGAATACTAGCCTTTCTTGTTTGTTTGTATTGAGTCTAGAAAATGTTTTTGCC
>NC_092227.1:82466511-82476511 GCF_036320965.1 Panulirus ornatus
CAGTCTCCCATGCTATGTTGAAATGATTAAATTTTACGTGCTATGTTGCAATGATCAGTCTCCCATGCTATGTTGAAATGATTAAATTTTACGTGCTATGTTGCAATGATCAGTCTCCCATGCTATGTTGAAATGATTAAATTTTACGTGCTATGTTGCAATGATCAGTCTCCCATGCTATGTTGAAATGATTAAATTTTACGTGCTATGTTGCAATGATCAGTCTCCCATGCTATGTTGAAATGATTAAATTTTACGTGCTATGTTGCAATGATCAGTCTCCCATGCTATGTTGAAATGATTAAATTTTACGTGCTATGTTGCAATGATCAGTCTCCCATGCTATGTTGAAATGATTAAATTTTACGTGCTATGTTGCAATGATCAGTCTCCCATGCTATGTTGAAATGATTAAATTTTACGTGCTATGTTGCAATGATCAGTCTCCCATGCTATGTTGAAATGATTAAATTTTACGTGCTATGTTGCAATGATCAGTCTCCCATGCTATGTTGAAATGATTAAATTTTACGTGCTATGTTGCAATGATCAGTCTCCCATGCTATGTTGAAATGATTAAATTTTACGTGCTATGTTGCAATGATCAGTCTCCCATGCTATGTTGAAATGATTAAATTTTACGTGCTATGTTGCAATGATCAGTCTCCCATGCTATGTTGAAATGATTAAATTTTACGTGCTATGTTGCAATGATCAGTCTCCCATGCTATGTTGAAATGATTAAATTTTACGTGCTATGTTGCAATGATCAGTCTCCCATGCTATGTTGAAATGATTAAATTTTACGTGCTATGTTGCAATGATCAGTCTCCCATGCTATGTTGAAATGATTAAATTTTACGTGCTATGTTGCAATGATCAGTCTCCCATGCTATGTTGAAATGATTAAATTTTACGTGCTATGTTGCAATGATCAGTCTCCCATGCTATGTTGAAATGATTAAATTTTACGTGCTATGTTGCAATGATCAGTCTCCCATGCTATGTTGAAATGATTAAATTTTACGTGCTATGTTGCAATGATCAGTCTCCCATGCTATGTTGAAATGATTAAATTTTACGTGCTATGTTGCAATGATCAGTCTCCCATGCTATGTTGAAATGATTAAATTTTACGTGCTATGTTGCAATGATCAGTCTCCCATGCTATGTTGAAATGATTAAATTTTACGTGCTATGTTGCAATGATCAGTCTCCCATGCTATGTTGAAATGATTAAATTTTACGTGCTATGTTGCAATGATCAGTCTCCCATGCTATGTTGAAATGATTAAATTTTACGTGCTATGTTGCAATGATCAGTCTCCCATGCTATGTTGAAATGATTAAATTTTACGTGCTATGTTGCAATGATCAGTCTCCCATGCTATGTTGAAATGATTAAATTTTACGTGCTATGTTGCAATGATCAGTCTCCCATGCTATGTTGAAATGATTAAATTTTACGTGCTATGTTGCAATGATCAGTCTCCCATGCTATGTTGAAATGATTAAATTTTACGTGCTATGTTGCAATGATCAGTCTCCCATGCTATGTTGAAATGATTAAATTTTACGTGCTATGTTGCAATGATCAGTCTCCCATGCTATGTTGAAATGATTAAATTTTACGTGCTATGTTGCAATGATCAGTCTCCCATGCTATGTTGAAATGATTAAATTTTACGTGCTATGTTGCAATGATCAGTCTCCCATGCTATGTTGAAATGATTAAATTTTACGTGCTATGTTGCAATGATCAGTCTCCCATGCTATGTTGAAATGATTAAATTTTACGTGCTATGTTGCAATGATCAGTCTCCCATGCTATGTTGAAATGATTAAATTTTACGTGCTATGTTGCAATGATCAGTCTCCCATGCTATGTTGAAATGATTAAATTTTACGTGCTATGTTGCAATGATCAGTCTCCCATGCTATGTTGAAATGATTAAATTTTACGTGCTATGTTGCAATGATCAGTCTCCCATGCTATGTTGAAATGATTAAATTTTACGTGCTATGTTGCAATGATCAGTCTCCCATGCTATGTTGAAATGATTAAATTTTACGTGCTATGTTGCAATGATCAGTCTCCCATGCTATGTTGAAATGATTAAATTTTACGTGCTATGTTGCAATGATCAGTCTCCCATGCTATGTTGAAATGATTAAATTTTACGTGCTATGTTGCAATGATCAGTCTCCCATGCTATGTTGAAATGATTAAATTTTACGTGCTATGTTGCAATGATCAGTCTCCCATGCTATGTTGAAATGATTAAATTTTACGTGCTATGTTGCAATGATCAGTCTCCCATGCTATGTTGAAATGATTAAATTTTACGTGCTATGTTGCAATGATCAGTCTCCCATGCTATGTTGAAATGATTAAATTTTACGTGCTATGTTGCAATGATCAGTCTCCCATGCTATGTTGAAATGATTAAATTTTACGTGCTATGTTGCAATGATCAGTCTCCCATGCTATGTTGAAATGATTAAATTTTACGTGCTATGTTGCAATGATCAGTCTCCCATGCTATGTTGAAATGATTAAATTTTACGTGCTATGTTGCAATGATCAGTCTCCCATGCTATGTTGAAATGATTAAATTTTACGTGCTATGTTGCAATGATCAGTCTCCCATGCTATGTTGAAATGATTAAATTTTACGTGCTATGTTGCAATGATCAGTCTCCCATGCTATGTTGAAATGATTAAATTTTACGTGCTATGTTGCAATGATCAGTCTCCCATGCTATGTTGAAATGATTAAATTTTACGTGCTATGTTGCAATGATCAGTCTCCCATGCTATGTTGAAATGATTAAATTTTACGTGCTATGTTGCAATGATCAGTCTCCCATGCTATGTTGAAATGATTAAATTTTACGTGCTATGTTGCAATGATCAGTCTCCCATGCTATGTTGAAATGATTAAATTTTACGTGCTATGTTGCAATGATCAGTCTCCCATGCTATGTTGAAATGATTAAATTTTACGTGCTATGTTGCAATGATCAGTCTCCCATGCTATGTTGAAATGATTAAATTTTACGTGCTATGTTGCAATGATCAGTCTCCCATGCTATGTTGAAATGATTAAATTTTACGTGCTATGTTGCAATGATCAGTCTTCCATGCTATGTTATAATGATTAATCTTACATGCTACGTTGTGATTATCAGTCTTACATGCTATGTTGTAGTGATCAACTTTACTTGCTTTGCTGTGATAATCTTACATGCTATATTATGACGATCAATCACACATGCTATGTTACGACGATCAATCGCACATGCTATGTTACGACGATCAATCGCACATGCTATGTTACGACGATCAATCACACATGCTATATTGCTATCATCTTTTCCATATTACGTTCAGATGCTCAACCATACATGTCGTACGGTCATGTTCGTATTGTACACCGTGTTGTGATCATAACCTTCACTTGTTGTGCTGTGACGGTGTATCATACGTGTGTTGTGATGATAGGTCTTCCATTACTGTGTTGTGATTAAGCGCAAGAGCCTCGCTCGCACACCCAACACGCTCTCCGCACGGAGCAGCAGCAACACAACCACCTCCCTGCACCACGGTCAGTGGACCACTGAGGAGCTTCTGTTCTGCCGCCACACTCACACCGTCCAGGTACCACTAGTCCGCCACACTCACACCGTCCAGGTACCACTAGTCCGCCACACTCACACCGTCCAGGTACCACTAGTCCGCCACACTCACACCGTCCAGGTACCACTAGTCCGCCACACTCACACCGTCCAGGTACCACTAGTCCGCCACACTCACACCGTCCAGGTACCACTAGTCCGCCACACTCACACCGTCCAGGTACCACTAGTCCGCCACACTCACACCGTCCAGGTACCACTAGTCCGCCACACTCACACCGTCCAGGTACCACTAGTCCGCCACACTCACACCGTCCAGGTACCACTAGTCCGCCACACTCACACCGTCCAGGTACCACTAGTCCGCCACACTCACACCGTCCAGGTACCACCACCAGTCTGGCGCACTGCTCCACTCTGGCTGGACCAGCTAGTGTGTGTGTGTGTGTGTGTTTTACTACCTATCTGTACGTAGCTGGAAGGGAGCTTTTACACTCATGGTCCTTCATTCATCAATCTCTCTATTCTATCGAACGTGTTTTGTTTTTTTTCTTTCATTCATCACTATTCTCACTCGCTTCTTCCCTTACCTATAATAGTATTTCCCTCACATCCATCTTGACTCGTGCTTGGTAACCTTAGCTATTATATGTTATGTTCTGATACCTTTTAGAACAATTATGTCCGTCCTTGTGAATGAGAGTAGCTTTGAGACTGATTTGTGTACCAATTTTACATTTCTTTTTAATGTGTACTTTGGTTGAAACACAGGACACTGAAGTTTACCCCATTTGCTACGTGTTAATCATACCAACTTCACATTTCTTTTTAATGTGTATTTTGGTTGACACACAGGACACTGAAGTTTACCCCATTTGCTACGTGTTAATCATACCAACTTCACATTTCTTTTTAATGTGTATTTTGGTTGACACACAGGACACTGAAGTTTACCCCATAGGCTACGTGTTAAACACACTCTAGCCTCGTTGTCACTATGTCGCTTCTTTTTACCTATTCGGCATTTTGTGGAGACTGACTTTCTCTTATGTGACATGAACAAAAGTGTTTTTTTTTTTCCGTTGAAAGAGACATTAGAAGTTTCTCTGACGAGACTGCATCGTACTCACAGTGATAAAGCCTCGTCAAAGATGACGTTCTAACCTGCGGTGTAAACTCGAACAGGCTGAGTCCGGTAACACCGTTTTGCAAGTATCTCTCCTTCGTTCATGTGTCTGCTCCTCTACTCGTCCCGAACAGAGTTTAGTCTCTGGTATTTCCTCCTTACACAAATAGCCCCGAAAGACCCCAGTGGTCTGTTACTGTCTGATTTCCTTTTGATTTTGATTTTGATTTTAATTTTGATTTCCTTTTGTATTTTGCGGGATTTCAAGTCGGGTAACTCTCTTCTCATGAGTTTCGTTTCATTCTAAAAGATAATCAGGTACGATAATAGATCCTTTGTTAAGTAAGTTATACACATTAAGCATATAAACAGTCTTAAGACGCAGCCAAAGAGGACGACTTTACTTAGGCATTTTCTATTTGTCAATTGGGCAATTTTTTTTTTTCGCTCTGTTGTTTGAGATTTTTCCCTTTACATCCACCTAAAGGTCTTTTTTTTTCTAAATCTATCTCCTGTGGGAGGCAAGTGTCAAAAGCCTTCATACCATACCAAGAAATCTTACTTTATTATTCTTGAATGTTGGTCACTATATCACAGATCTGTATGATCTGTTAATGACTGACTGACTTCCCTCTTTATCACCAAACGCTGTTCCATTTTGGTAACTTTGTTTTTCGGGAATTATTCTCTTTCTCTAATAATCGTCTGCCAGCAATTCAAGTGTCCATTCTTGCCACAACAAGCTGTGGCTCTGTCTGGTGATTAGCATATCTTCGCTACCCTGAAGATGGGTACGATTATCATATTTTCCCGTTTCTCTTGATACTGATCTCTCTCTTCCATTGATTTCCGGGACATCTTCATGAAATATTTCTTCAAGTACTCATACATTTTCCATGAGTGTATATGGTGAGATATCATGGAGGCTGTAAACACTATACGAATCAAAGTCAAGAATCTGTTTCGTTCTAGTGTAGCTGTGGGAGTTTCTCTGAGGGGGGCCGGGGGGGCCTTTTGAACTATTCTGGAAGTTTGGACAGCCTTGTCACCAATATGTCTAAATGTGTGTTTTGAAATCTCTGAAAATGTAGGTGCGTCGACTCCAGTAAGTTTCCAATGGAAAAAGATAAATTCATGTACATAGAAAATATATTATAGCTTTAATGATGATAAAAGTTGTGTATAGGGAATGGAATGAGTCATAAGCGTAGGACAGCTTAGCTTATATGGTCTGTCCAACAAGAGGTTCAGACCGTAACTGACCATCATAGACCAGGGTGTACCGTGCGGTGGCGGCGCTCTGATACAAAGACCATCTGGGGGTAACCAGTGATCGATGGTTCGTGATATAAAACGATAAAACAAGAACTTTCAGACACCAAATACACTTTAAGACAAGCTTATAAAATGTGGGTAGCGTAAAACGCTTGTTGCTAAGCGTGGCTCTCAGCGAAAAAAAAAAGAAATATATATACCGCCACTATATCGCTTTTTCTTAAAGATATTTCTCCGCTAAATTTCACTTTTAAAGATATACACAACTATGGAAATTACTTAATGCCATCATCAGACCTTTAGGTTATAATGCAGAGAATCTTTCGTCACTGAAACCAGCCTTGGGGAAAATAATCAAATGCTACTAAATGCTTCAAAGTGTAACTCAAAGACATTCAGAGCTATATAGACTAGTAAGCCATTTAAGGTAGCTCAGATTAGTTCAAAGTGATTCTGAGACATTCAAGGTAGTTCAAATTCTCTGCCTCGTGACAAGGAAGATAATACTACTTCACTTCCACTTTAGTGTTCAAATTTAATCTACTACGAGAGATACAGTAAGTGTTATAATGTCATCATGTGAACTTCTTACAAGAATAATGCTTCTGTATGAAATTACACTGGGCTAGTCCCTCGACCAGTTCCACGACCAGTCCCACGACCAGTACCTCGACCAGTCCCACGACCAGTCCCACGACCAGTATCTCGACCAGTCCCACGACTAGTGCCACGACTAATGCCACGACCAGTCCCACGACCAGTCCCACGACCAGTACCTCGACCAGTCCCACGACTAGTGCCATGACCAGTCCTTCGACCTGTACCTCGACCAGTTCCACGACCAGTAACCTAGACCAGTCCCATGACCAGTACCTCGACCAGTACCTCGACCAGTACCTCGACCAGTCCCACGACCAGTACCTCGACCAGTACCTCGACCAGTCCCACGACCAGTACCTCGACCAGTCCCACGACCAAGCTAAGCAAGCTAGGATAACCCTTAGGGCGCCATGGTAGAGGAGAAGGAGGCACGAAGGCCAGACCCCAAGGGCTTTCGTTAGGCTTAGTATCTAAAGGTAGAGCATCATCCTTAAAAGAAGAAAGAAAAAAACAAAAAAGCATCGCTGTGTATAATTGATGAGTATGCGGGATGGGCTCAAGTATGAGTTGGTTTATCGACCATTTAGATACACAGAGCGAGGCAGGGGGTCTGGAGGCATAGGACAGGAGCGTTGTAAACATAGGACCCACACACAGACAAAAATATGTCCTATTTGTTTTCATATCTTGTATAGTACTGTGAGGCAAAGGTGATTCTATTGTGTGAGGCGCTGCCCGCATGCTAACTGTTTGCCTTTGGTGGATGATAAAGAAGAAGAAGAAGAAGATGAAGATGAAGAAGAAGAAGAGGGGGAGGAGGAGGAGGAGGAGGAGTAGTAGAAGAAGAAGAAGAAGAAGAAAAAAGAAGAAGAAGAAGAAGAAGAAGAAGAAGAAGAAGAAGAAGAAGAAGAAGAAGAAGAAGAAGAAGAAAAAGAAGAAGAAGAAGAAGAAGAGGAGGAGGAGGAGGACGAGGAGGAGGAGGAGAATAAGAATGATAATAAGAGAGAGAAGAAGAAGAAGAAGAAGAAGAAGAAGAAGAAGAAGAAGAAGGAGAAAGAAGAAGATGAAGAAGAAGAAGAAGAAGAAGAAGAAGAAGAAGAAGACGAAGAAGAACAAGAACAAGAAGAACAAGAACAAGAAGAAAGAAGAAAGAAGAAGGAGAAGAAGAATTATACACCAGAACAAACTTCTTACCCTGACAGCCAAGTTCAGCCACTTGCCACGCACCACAGCAGGTAACATCCATTCCCCGACCTCACCACCACCACCACCACCAACACCACCCCGAGTTTCTCAACAAACAGCTGGCTCTCTGCTCCCAGCAGCGCTGTCGAGAAAACGTGATGAGTCAATTTAATACAAGTCCTACAGGCGTCAGCTGGAAGGTGCAAGGTGAGGGGGGGAAGAAGCCATGAGACTCTGTATGTCATTTTTGACTAACTCATCGCACATTCTTGCGACCAGTTACGAAAGTGTATCTTGGGTTCCTTCTTCTTCTTCTTCTTTCTGATTCTTTCAAAATCATCTAATCCTTTTTATTTGGTAACTTAGGCTGCGAGTGAGGTTATCAGAAACCACTAAAGTAATTTTGTTGCTTCCTTCCCATTAGCTCTCTCTCTCTCTCTCTCTCTCTCTCTCTCTCTCTCTCTCTCTCTCTCTCTCTCTCTCTCTCTCTCTCTCTCTCTCTCTCTCTCTATATATATATATATATATATATATATATATATATATATATTTATATATTATCCCTGGGGATAGGGGATGAAGAATACTTCCCACGTATTCCCTGCGTGTCGTAGAAGGCGACTAAAAGGGGAGGGAGCGGGAGGCTGGAAATCCTCCCCTCTCATTCTTTTTTTTTTTGTTCTTTTTTTTAATTTTCAAAAGAAGGAACAGAGGGGGGCCAGGTGAGGATATTCCACAAAGGCCCAGTCCTCTGTTCTTAACGCTACCTCGCTAATCCGGGAAATGGCGGATAGTTTAAAAGAAAAAGAAAAAAAAAAAAAAAAAATATATATATATATATATATATATATATATATATATATATATATATATATATATATATATATATATTCCTATGAGTCCACAAGGAAAATGAAACACGATAAGTTCCCAAGTGCACTTTCGTGTAATAATCACATCTTCAGGGGAGACACAAGAGAGAAATATAACAGTCAGTTGATATACAAGGAAGAGACGTAATGAGGACGCCATTTGGTAAACATGCGATTGTCCTTTGCTGAGCCTGGTATCCATTTCATCGACCAACTGCTAGGGATGGATGAATAGCTGGGTTAACGGTGGACCATCTGCCGCAACCAGGATTCGAACCCATACACTCGACCCTGGGCGACCCATGAATGCTTCATGGTCAGGACCGCTAACCGCTACGCCACGGGAGTCCACATTTGGCTATCATTTTCTAAATCTTTAGTTTCCTTCGGTTTTCTAAACCCTCGCATATATTTGACTACGGAAAGCCGTAGAATGCAACCCAATGATTCAAAGAATTGGAATCTGTTTAGTACAATTTATGAAATATTTCTGACCTCTTCTTTTTTACAATTAATTTTTGTTGAAGTTTTACGTTGAATTCCTGTTCTATATATTTTGCCGGAATTTCTGCCGAATATAAAGAGAAAACGGAAATCTGGTAGGATGCAGCACAAAATGAGGCTAGACAACCCCGTGAATAAGTAATACATACTCCGGTCACACACACACACACACACACACACATATGCATATATATATATATTCTTTCATATCTGATCGTCGTTTCCCGTTTTAGCAAGGTGGTGCCAGGACAGAGGAAGGAAGGCCAAGTCTCATTCATATCCATTCTCTAGGTGTGATGCTCCGAAATTATGACACTTCACATGCCCTGGTTCAATCCACTGATAGAGCGTCGACCCGTCTATACTACATCGTTCCAATTCACTCCATCCCGTGCGCTCCTTTCACCCTCCTGCATGATCAGGCCCCGATTACTCAAAATCGTTTTCACCCCATTCTTCCATCTCCCATTTGGTCTCCCTGTTCTTCTTGTTGCCTTCACTTCTGACATATATATCCTCTTTGTCAGCCTTTCCTCACTTATTCTCTCTCTATGTCCAAAGAATTTCGGCACACACTTCTGCTCTCTCAACAGCACTCAGTTTATTACCACACATCTCGCTTACCCTTTCATTAATCGATCAAACGACCTCATATCACATACTGTTATCAAATACCTCACTTCCAAGACACCCATCCTCTGTACAGTCTTGTCTATAGCTCACGCCTCGCATCCATATGATAATGCTGGGACTACTGTATCTTCAAACATGCCCATTTTTACCATTCTAGATGAAGTTT